>NW_023179121.1:0-4689 GCF_002007445.2 Ailuropoda melanoleuca
TACAAATGGCTAACAGACACATGAAAAAATGTTCAAAATCATTAGCAATCAGGGAAATTCAAATCAAAACCGCACTGAGATACCACCTTACGCCAGTTAGAATGGCAAAAATAGAGAAGGCAAGAAGCAACAATTGCTGGCAAGGATGTGGAGAAAGGGGACCCCTCATACATTGTTGGTGGGAATGCAAGTTGGTACAGCCACTCTGGAAAATAGTATGGAGGTCCCTTAAAAAGTTAAAAATTGAGCTACCCTATGATCCAGCATTGCACTACTGGATGTTTACCGCAGAGATACAGATGTAGTGAAGAGAAGGGCCATATGTACCCCAATGTTCATAGCAGCAATGTCCACAATAGCTAAATTGTGGAAGGAGCCAAGATGCCCTTTGACAGATGACTGGATTAAGAAGTTGTGGTCCATATATACAATGGAATATTACTCAGCTATCAGAAGGAATGAATTCTCAACATTTGCTGCAACATGGGTGGCACTGGAGGAGATAATGCTAAGTGAAATAAGTCAAGCAGAAAAAGACAATTATATGATTTCTCTCATCTATGGAACACAAGAACTAGAATGATCGAGGGGCGCCTGGGTGGCACAGTGGTTAGGTGTCTGCCTTCGGCTCAGGGCATGATCCCGGCATTATGGGATTGAGCCCCACGTCAGGCTCCTCCGCTATGAGCCTGCTTCTTCCTCTCCCACTTCCCCTGCTTGTGTTTCCTCTCTCACTGGCTGTCTCTATCCGTGTTAAATAAATGAATAAAATCTTTAAAAAAACAAAAAGAAGTAGGATGATCGGTAGGGGAAGAAAGGGATAAAGAAAGGGGGGGTAATCAGAAGGGGGAATGAAACATGAGAGACTATGGACTATGAAAAACAAGCTGAAGACTTCAGAGGGGAAGGGGTTGGGGGAATGGGATAGACCGGTGATGGGTAGTAAGGAGGGCACGTATTGCATGGTGCACTGGGTGTTATACGCAACTAATGAATCATCAAACTTTACATTGGAAACCGGGGATGTACTTTATGGTGACTAACATAATATAATAAAAAATCATTAAAAAAAAAAAGAAATGCAAATGCAAATTCCCTGGCTCACTCAAACCTGTGGAGTCAAAAACTCTGGGGCTACTACCCTAAAAGCATCTTAACAATTCCCAAGAGATTCGAACTGTACTCCCGTTTAGGAACCATAGCTATAGTCTATTACACTTTACATTCACCTGAATCTCACTGGTGAATTGTACATTACTCCTTCAAATATCCTGAAGCATTTGCAAAATATATATGTGTGTGTGTGTGTGTGTATGTATGTACGAATATAGATATATATACACATAGTAAAGAGTGTTTTTTATAAATTATACATTTATTTTTCTGTTATTTTTCCACATCTCTGTTTGGATCCTCAGTTAATCCTCTTTCCTTCAACTATAGTCTGCTTCGAAGTATGTTAACTCTTCATTTATTCTCTAAGGAAGTGCCTACTGTGTTTCTAAGGGCCTAAAATTACATTCATAAACAGGATGATTGCAAGCCAATTTCTGACATCAAAAATAATCTTTTTATTATGATTTTCTTGTGGTTTATAAATTCATTTTGAATTTATATAATTTGTAACGTTTATTTTACTTAAAAAGGGAAATGTCCAGAAAAACTCTCATTTTCATAGCTTTACTCTTTTCAAAAGATATTGCTTTATCTCCTTTTCTTCAATCTTATATGTAAATTTCTTAAAATTGGCACTTCTTCATGACATGTTAACTGTTGATTTTAAATCCCCCTTGGGATATATTTGGAATCCTGTTCCTTGATTTGCTACTCAAAATGATCATTACATTACAGATGATACTTTTTTCTTTCTATTTAGATATTTCCTGTGAGAAACCACCCAAAGTGAAAAATGCTATCATACTAAGTGAGAAGCTTAGTTATCTACCTGGTCAGACTGCACGTTATGAATGCAACAAACCTTTTGACTTGTTTGGGGAAGTAGAAGTGACATGTTTAAATGGGACCTGGACGGAACCACCTAAGTGTGCAGGTAAAGTATCTTATTTCCCCTCAAGTTTTAGAGAATATATTAGGGACTAAATATGTCAATACAAATATATACTGGTGTAGTTCTTATGGAACCTTTTTTTAATCTCAAATAAAATGGTGGTGCTTAAAATCCAATTTTTTCTTCTTGTGGACTGCATAGTGATATATATTTACATTGTGCAAGATTTGGCCAGATTACGACAGTTGGAATCATGGAAAATTCTCTCTCTAATTTTTTTTTTAAGAGAGAGAGGGAGAGCGTGAGTGTAAGCAGTGCAGGGAGGTGCAGAGGGGAGGGAGAGAGAATCTTTAGCAGACTCCATGCTGAGCATGGAGCCCAACATGGGGCTTGATCTCAGGACCCTGAGAGCATGACCTGAGTGGAAATCAAGAGTCGGACGCTTAATCAACTGAGCCACCCAGAAAATTCTCTATCTTAAGCATTAAGACACTCAGTTATTTCCTGAGGAATAAATGTATTAAAGATATGTTGGGGATGGGGGCTGGGTGGCTCAGCCAGTTGAGCATCAGACTCTTGATTTCAGGTCAGGTCATGATCTCAGGGTCCTGTTTTGGGTTCCACACTCATAAGGAGTCTGCTTGTCCTTCCTCTGGTCCTTCCCCCACTCTATCTCTCTCTCAAGTAAATAAATCTTTGGTATGATGAGTGATTTTCAAATGTATTCTAGACATTCCGGGTGTTGTGTTTTAAGACTCTGGATTTTATTGAAATCTCTTATTTATCAGGCCTCCATTACAGTAGAGTGCAAGTCCAGGCTTCCCACTTGGTCTCCACTGACACCGTGGAAAGTTAAGAGATGTCTTGTTCCCTCACTGTGGGTAGGAGTCTAGGCTCCTCACTTGACCTCTGTTGATCACTGTTGGTCTCTGATCAGCATGGGGAGAGGGTTGGTCAAGGTTTCTTCAATGATGTCTTTCAAGAGTAATTCAAGTATTGTAAAAATATATATATATATTTCTGTCTTGCTAGAATACTCCTTTCTTGAGCCTTTGGCTAAAGAGAACAGGCAATTCTTGGGACTTTTTTTCCCCCTGAGCTTGATATCATTTCTGGGTTCGAATCTTCTTCAGTGCCCAGTCCAGGATCCATAGGAGGCAACATGAAAATCCAAACAACTCACTGCAGTATAAGTCCTTGAAAACCAAGACCTCTGATCAGATCGATGTCTTCTCTACATCTTTCACAATCTCTTTTGCTGGTTTTTATAATATGTTCGGGATTTTTAGTGATATTGAGCAGAAGGAATAAGCAGAAATATTTCTACCTCATCATGTCCAGAACAGGAAGCCAGCAATTCCCTTTCCCATTATACAAATGCATAATTCTTTGATTTTAAAGAAGTTGATGTTCCTTTTGTAATAAAAATGAAAATCAATTAATAATAATTAAAGATCCAATAGACACTGCAGTATGTTGTATGTAACAAGAAAGTTTCTTTGTTTCTATTAGCTATCCATCCATTCAGTATTTATTTGTCAGAGAGAGAGCACAAGTAGGGGGATATACAGGCATTGGGAGAAGCAGGCTCCCTGCTGAGCAAGGAGCCTGAAGTGGGCCTCGATCCCAGGACCCCAGGATCACAACCCGAGCAGAAGGCAGATGCTTAACCTACTAAGCCACCCAGGCATCCCAAATAAAAACTTTAAAAAAAATAAAATGAAATAAAATTTCTTCAAAGAATCATTTCTCTCAGCAGACATCACAGGTCTTGATATTGCATATTATGCTATATTTTTATTGGTTTTATTTTAACCTGTTTTTCTTTGGTCTTTCAATAAATCGAATAAATATTATTTTAGATTCTGAAGGAAAATGTGGACCTCCTCCACCTATTGACAATGGAGACATTACCTCATTCCCATTACCAGTATATGCTCCAGGATCAACAGTAGAGTACAAATGCCAGGCCTTCTACGTACTTGAGGGACAAAGGACCATAACATGCAGAGATGGACAGTGGTCATCACCACCAAAATGCTTAGGTAAATATTCAATATTCTCATGAATCTTGCCAAAAGCAGTATAATAGATGTTTTGCTGTTATTAATAGAATTTTCATGGATTAACAAACACTTGTTGAATGCTCACTACCAAATACTAATGTGTGAAGAAATAAAGTTAGAAAAAAACTCTTGTTCAAGCAAAAGATCCATTAATGAAAGGACTCAATTTCTTTTTTTTTTTTAATATTTGATTTTATTTATTTGACAGAGATAGAGACAGCCAGCGAGAGAGGGAACACAAGCAGGGGGAGTGGGAGAGGAAGAAGCAGGCTTATAGCAGAAGAGCCTGATGTGGGGCTCGATCCCATAACGCCGGGATCACGCCCTGAGCCGAAGGCAGACGCTTAACCGCTGTGCCACCGAGGCGCCCCAACTCAATTTCTTCATATTAAAACTGACATTATGAATCTTTGATAATGACATTTAATTATCACACCTTAAGCATAGTCCCTCATTTTACATGACTAATCATTTTAAGTGATTTAAATTGACACGATGGATTTTCAATAAATTGGTTTGGAAAAGATTTTGTAAACAAAGTCCTGGATCAATGTTGAAGATTCTACTTAAAATTCTGAAATCCTGTTTTCAATGTTTTATGTTCTTTTTTTTTTT
>NW_023179122.1:0-3891 GCF_002007445.2 Ailuropoda melanoleuca
TATTTTTTTTTTTTTTTTGGGCTTGGTGGAAGTTTATTGTGTACATGGCTCTGAGGAGTGTGAGAATTATTAGTGAGAGCTGCGTCCCCAAATAACCGAGTCACTCATTTGTGTATGTGTGTGTGTGATAATGAGGATGGATGTGTGTTTCTGGAATTGCTTCTAAGTTAATCCCCTCCTTTTTTACACCAGAAATCTGGCTTTAAATGCAACTATTAAATGTAGTGTAAACATTACTAAATTGGGATGTTAACATTTAAAAATTACTCCATGCCTTTTTAATGTGTTTTGCTGTTTTCCCTGAGTAATTATCATTCTTCTCAATATTTATATGTTAACATGACCTTTTTCTGATTGAATAACTTCAGCTGGGTCTCAAGTGCTCACAATATCTTACTTTTAAAATTAAATTATGTTCCAAAATGATGAACGAATCCTATCACAAGAAGAAGCAGGGTGGTGGAAAGGGTATGACATCTGTCAGAACCTCAGAATCATTGTTTTTACAAGTAAGAAAAAGAGAACCTAAGAAGAAAGTCGGCGTGGACAGTATTTGAATTGTTACCATGTAGGCACTGTGTTGGGAGTGATTTCATATACATCACCTCATTTAACATCCACAAAAATCCAACAGGGAAGAAATTGCTATCGCTCTCGACAGTAATTGACTCAGAGGGGGAACAAGCTTGCACAGCTCAGTGTGGAGGTAGAGAAGAGAAGTACCTCCCACCTCTTTCTGATACACAAGCCCATGCTTGCTTGTGTGTGTGTATGTGTGTGTGTGTACGCGCGCATGCTATACAAATGGCATTCAATGTCTTTTTAAGAGTGGAAACTTATTTATTTATTTAGGAGAGAGATTGAACAGCTGGGGGGAGGGACAGAGGGAGAGGGAAAGCGAGAATCCCAAGTAGGCTCCACACTCAGTGCCTGGTCAGGCGAGGGGCTCGGTCTCACAACCCTGAGATCGTGACCTGAGCAGAAATCAAGAGTCAGATGCTTAACTGACTGAGCCACCCAGGCTTCTCTAAAAGTGGAAATGTTTTGATTGTGAGAACTCTAACGTGTGAAACAGCATCCTTGGTGACTGCGGGGTGGTCTCCTATCCCTTCCAGTTTGGGTTCTCCTTCTTTGGCCCTCCCATCCACTCCATTGCCCACCCCTAAATTACTCACTTTATTTCTCAAAATGGCAATTTCAAACTTCCAAGTTTACTTCCAAAAAATAAAAATTTACTGAGATGTAAGTGATTAATGGTCTGTGTTTCAAACTCTAGTTATAACTCACTGTGGAGTGTTTAGAAATGACTCGCACAGAGGGGCATCTTTAGCAAGAGTGTCCAGTCTCTCATGGTGACTACTTTTTTTTTTTCCACTTTTTTTTTTTTATGGTGACTGTTTTTTGTTTATACAGTATGTTTGCCAAACCATCCTTATGCCACTTTAAAGTTAATTATATGTGATATATGATGCAAACTGGACGGTTCTTTATCATTTCGGCCTCAGATTCAACAAAGATTTATTAAATGCCAGTTATGTGCTAGACACAATGCCATTTGCTTCCTTGTTCATTAGCTTACACAAATTTCTGAGGAGATTGGTGTCACATAGTGAAGGTCATACAGGTTTTAGCGTCAGACGATCTGTGCTGCCCATTTAGCTCTACTACTAGCTAACTGTGAGGCTTGCCATATTAATACAGAAATCGTGGTAGCTGTCTCCGGAATGAGTTGTGGAGTATTTAGTGACATCAGATCTTTTGGTATCAACCAAAAATCTTAAAATTCCTTGATGAGGGCTATTTTCTAGTAGGTCAGAGGTGCATTTCAGGGGTATGCAGCCTTTGGCTTTTCTTAAGTTATGGTGGGGTAAATCACATTACTCAGGGTGTCTTTCACTTTGCCTCATTCACTGTGACCATGCTTCGTTGGCTCATTGTCTTTACTTCTGTCCACTGTAAAGATCTGCATTCCAAATTTGGGCTTTTTCTTAGAATAACTGCCCCCTTTTTTTAATGACTAAAAACAAATCCCTGATACCTCTTCTCTAGACTTAATGCTTCTAACCTCCTAAATTCTGTTTATTAACTCTGGTCCTCATGAGGTTCTTTCACGAACTTTCTGATACTGAGCTAGCCACCATCTCATCTATCAGCTATTATCTTCAAATAGAAAAGTGATCTCTGGACTCCTTATTTGCCGGACAGAATAGACATTCTCAAGAAAATCATTTACATACATGTTTTATTTGAAATGATCATTTGCTAAACCTTTCTAGAGGCAAAGAAGGAGCTGGTTCATGACCCTCTTGTGACTTAAGACCTTGGAAGGCAGAAGTGAAGAACTTGTTACCACCTACAATGAGTTAGGCATGCAAGAGTATTTATCTTCTCGCTTCTCACAGCTAAGTTGAAAAGTAGGTAATGTTCCTCTGATTTTATTGCTGAATGTGAAAACGCATTGGCAGTGGCTCATTTGTGTTACTTCTCTCTCCAAAAGTGAAGTAAATTAAAGGGGAAAGAGTCATGAAGAAGCTGAAAGCTTTGCCACAGATTACCCAAACCTAGAGCAAAGAGTAAACATCAGAGGCACTCCAAATCAAAGTTGTTTTGTCAAGTCTGTCAATAGTATTTTTAGTGTGACTTAGCAAGCATGTGGTGCCACAGAGCCTTTCAAGCACTAAATGCCCACTCCGGAAAAAAGGAGAACAAAACAAAAAGGAAGAGTTCCTGTTCTATAACAGCCTGTGGTCCCATCAGAACTGCCTACAAACCTAGTCTGGGAACGTCAAACACTGTTAATTAGCTCTGGTAAAAATGATATTGCTTGTAATCAAAACCATTGCAAGCCTTACAGAACTAATGTTCAGATAACAGCTTTATGTATGTATATATATGTGTGTGTGTATAGTAAATGATCATTTCAAATAAAATGTGTGTGTAAATATATATATATATATATATATTTTTTTTTTCCCCTACTAGGACTTCTCCAGAGGGGAAGAAGGAAAGCATTAATATTTATTGAGTGCCTATTGTATGCCATGTGCTCTTCTAGCACATTTGTATGCATTAGCTATGGATCTTTGCATGGGTTATTTTCCTGTTTTTAAACTGAGGAAACCATGTCTTTCAGAGGTTAACTAACTGGTTTGAAGTTACCAAAGTCTCATAAGAAGCACACAATGTAATGGCCAAGTGAGAGAGCTCTAGAGATGGAAAGGACTGGGTTTGAAAGTATACACTCCCTCTTTTCAACTATGTAACCGAGAAGAAGTTCTGAAACTCCTTGAACCTATGACCTACATCTTCAGCTACGAAGTAGGGATAATGACAGGGTAGTGGTGAAGATTAAATGAAATAATCTTCATGAATTCACCTGATACTTTCCCTGGTACATCATTAGTGTTGGGTAAATGTTAACTGGTCAGTTAGCAGGGAGGGGTGGTGGTAATCATGTCAAAACTGGCATTTGTTTTAGATTGATTCTCAAATTCAAAGTCGTTTATCACACCACACAGTCTTCTAGAACAACCTTTTCTCATCTTGGGAATTCTTTCTTTGCATATATTAGTTAACTTAGAAGAAGTAACTTCAGTCATCAGTAATCTAAAATTGGCTTAGAAAGATGACAGCCTCATATGAAACCTATTAAACCCTTGGTTAGTAAGTTGTTTACTTTCTTAATTTCTCCCCTCTCTTGGTAAGTGTTTCTGTAGGTTGAATTGTTTTCATTCCCACAAATGTAATTTATGCCATTTTATCTGAGTGGAAAACCAATACAGTAATCATCAATTAGACACGGGGGAAGGAAACTGGTTCTTGAATTATCTAGAGGCACAGTCCCACCATGATGGCAGACGAAGGTGTACCAAAGAAAGCTCATTAGCTCCA
>NW_023179123.1:0-3365 GCF_002007445.2 Ailuropoda melanoleuca
TGGAATCTTAAGGATGGCAGCAGCAATGCGAGTATAGGAACACAGGATCAGCAAGCAGGGTGTCATGACAATAAGAACAGTGCCAACAATTGCATAGATCTCAAACAGTGCTGTGTCTGCACAGACCAGCCTCAGCACAGGTGGGCTGTCACAGAAGAAGTGATTCACCTTGTTGGTGCCACAGAATGGAAAGCTGAAGAGCCACGTGGTCTGCACAGTAGCTACGGGAAAGCCTGGAAACCAGGAGGCAAGAGCCAGTTTGGCACGTGTCCTTTGGTTCATGATGACTGGGTAGTGCAAGGGACTGCAGATGGCTACATAGCGGTCATATGCCATGGTGGCCAGGAGGAAGCATTCATCAACTCCAAAGAAGAAGGAGAAATACATCTGTGTGGCACAGCCAAGGAAGGAGATGGCTGTGTCCCAGGCAAGCAGGGTCCCCAGCATCTTGGGCACAACGGCTAGTTTGAGGCCAATCTCTAAGAAGGACAAGTTCCTGAGGAAGAAGTACATGGGACTGTGCAGCATGGGGTCAGCCAAGGTAACCAGAATGATGAGGCTGTTTCCCATCAGGGTGACCAGGTAGATGATTAGAAATGTCAGGAAGAGCAATGACTGTATTTCAGTAGGTAGGGAAGAGAAGCTCATGAGGAAAAACTCCTCAACTCTTGTCCAGTTTCCTCCAGCCATAGACGTACAAATGAATCCCCAGCTGTGGTCATGGAGAGAGACTCTTGATTGGAAGAGTCAGACTCTGGATTTGGTTTTCAGACTCTTTTTTAGTGTCAGGAGAAGAGGCAAGGTCAAGGTCTCAGTTGGAAGAGGAAGGGCCTTGTATTGTCTAAGAATAAAGACACAGGGAAGAATGGCCAGTGTTTAAACTCAGATATGGGCCTGGGCCAGCTTCTGGAGGATTTGATATTTCTTTATTTGTACATTAATGTATATAGAAAAGTTATACCAAATCAAAACTATAAGTCCCCGAAAGGGCCACCAAAAGGTCACATTTTGGGAGAAGTGATATTCCCAAGAACATCTAACCTTTTGAGAAACAAGACCAATGTTCATGATTTCATTAAAAACACATACATGTGGGGATGCCTGGGTGATTCATTCAGTTACGTGTCAGCCTTTGGCTCAGGTCATGATCCCAGAGTCATAGGATTGAGTCCCTCATTGGGCTCCTTGCTCAGTGGGGAGCCTGCTTTTCCCTCTGCCCGCTTCTTACTCTGCCTGTCACTCCCCTGCTTGTGTGCTCTCTCTCTCTCTATCTGACAAATAAATAAATAAAATCTTTAAAAAAAAATACTCAAATACATGTGCATTTATCAAAGCTTTAGGAATATATTTACAATTATAATGCAGAATAATGCATTAACAATTTTTCTACTCTTCATGAATCTTTCTTGCCAGCTGAAATTTGGGAGGTGAGTGAGGGGCTACTATGTATTGAGGACAGTTAACACATGCCTTTGTTTTGTCCTTTTATATGTGCCTTTTATAGGTGAGGAAACTGATCCCAGAGAAGTTAAAGAACAGCAATTAAAATGGTAAATCTCAAATCCAAAACGATTTGTTGGATTCCAGAGTTCTCAGATTTCCACTGGACCATGCATCATTGGACTGCTCTGCCTTGATCTGAGGACTAACCCATTAATACTCAAGAAAATCAAAATAGGAATTTCTGCAAAATCACATTTTGTATTATTTGTTTCTACTTTGTAATTTACTATGCTCTTCTTTTCTTGTTATTTTGGTAATCTAGAATATTGAGTTCTAATAGAGGAATTATTAGATGAAATTGGAAAATAAATAAAGAATTAGAGAAATAAAAAAAGGTTTGGGAACTACTGTACAAAAAAAATACACGCTTAAAAACAGAAATAAAAACATTAAGAGCAGTAGAAACCAGAATTGAAACAAAGTAGAAGACAAACAAAAATGTGGTCCTTGTTTTGGATACATTCCATCAATAGACTTTTATTCTATGCTCAACAATTTTGACCTTATTCCATAAAGAAAGCCATCTGAATATTTGAAGCACAGGGGAGACGTTGTTATATATGCCATGCAGAAAGATCACTCTGACATTGAGAATGGACGGTATAGGGTGGAATTAGTGGAGGAATCAAATCTGTATACCTGAGATCAAGAAGACCAGATGGTATGTTCATCCTTCTATTTCATATATAATACATTTTTAAGCAGTAGACAAACTAATGACATATATAATCCATTTTTAAGCAATAAAACTAATGAAGAGAGAGTAGACAAACTAATATTAGTCAGGTCATGGTGAGTAATTTGAATTTCAAGATTGTATTTAAAACTCTAAAACATCTATTCAGGAAGAGAAAATCATTTTTGACAAAGGATAATGATCAATCTAAGATATCTCTGAAACACCAAAAATTAAATGAAGCAATGTCTACAGCTTTGAGCTCAACTTCAGAAAAACCAAATATAAGATTCAAAAAAATAATAATAAAAGGATCACTGATGCAGCAAACAGAGGGTCTTAATTAGAAACTCCTACTGTCATTTAATACAACCCAGCCCTGTGCTTTTCGGAATAAGTAAATAGAGAAAATAAGTAAATAGAGAAAGTCATGAGAGGTATGAAGACAATAATTCAAATTAATGGGATGAATCCAAGACATCAGAATAGTTCTTCCCTTTCTTAAAAAAGAAACTGAAGACACATTAATTTTTTTCAATATATACTCCAAAAAAAACGCTATATGATATTAAATATTGAATAAGTAGTTATAAAAATGAGAGTCTTAGGTCATAAAAAACCATGGTGGCTGGGGTCGGGGGGGTGAGGATGGTGACCATGATTATAAAATTAAAAGGCTGTGGAGCATAGTGTTGGAAACAAGAAAACTGAATTGGTGAATTAGAATACAAGTTTGAGAAATTATACTCACATTACTGAGAAAAATTTTGAAAATAGGAAAATAATGAGAAGATTAATAAAGTAAAGTACAGGAAATAAAATCAATTTGATAGGCATTCCAGAATGACATGACAAAGAAAAGAGAGACAATACTCAAAGAAGTACCAAGGGAAGAACAAACATCTCTGAGCTAAAGGAAGGCATGACTTTTTGAACTGAAAGAATCTCTAGGTACAAAACAAAATAAATTTAAAAAGGTTTACACAAAAATTTTTTTATATTAGTGAAAGTTTTTTTTTTTTTTTAATTTGAAGATAGGGAAAAATTCTGTTAAGTAACTGGACTGGAAAATGATAAAAATGAAACAAAAATAATTTTATTTTTTTATTTTTTTAAAAGATTTTATTTATTTATTTGACAGAGAGAGAGACAGCCAGTGAGAGAGGGAACACAAGCAGAGGAAGTG
>NW_023179123.1:8323-9385 GCF_002007445.2 Ailuropoda melanoleuca
TATTGTCCTTTGAGACCACAATGAATTTCAGATGACAACAGGATGAATTTCAAGAAAAGAAAAGAAAACAACCCCCCCCAAAAACCCCAAAAACAAAAAAACAAAACTCTTGGCTAAGAGGAAGTAGCATTTGGTAGAATAAAGAACTAAATTTGAAGTCAGAGTGACCTAAATTTAATTCTAGAACTGGATCTCTCTGGTTTGTGATGCTTAGCAATTTTTTAAAATTTATTTATTTTAAAAAAGATTTTATTTTTAAGCAATATCTACACCCAACTTGGGACTCAAATCCACAACCCTGAGATCAAGAGTTGCAGGTTCCACAGACTGAGCTAGCCAGTTCTCTGATGCTTAGCAACTTTAAAAGGTGATTTAAAAAGTCAACAGTATTGAGACAGATACCTACTTTTGATTGTATATAATTTTATATTGGTTAAATTTTTTACTTAAAGAGTTGCAAAGATAGAGTAAGAATTCCTTTTTACACTCCGTACAGATTTCCCTAGTTTTAACATCTTAAAGTTAATCTCTCAGAACTTAAAAAATTAACATGGGTACAATACTATTAAGTAGACTGCAGGCCTTATTTGAATTTGATCAGTTTCCCACAGATGTTTCTTTTCTTTACCAGGATTCATTACAGGGTACCACATTGCATTTAGTTGTCATATATCCTTACTTTTCTCTAATCTGTGATATTCTTGTCTCTTGTTTTTTCATGATTAGATGGTTTGGTTGGGTTGGGTTGGGTTGGGTTTGGTATGGAGAGGGGGGAACAATACCACAAAGGGAAGTACCCTTCTCATCACACCACATTGGAATGTGCATGATATAAACATGACTTATCACTACCCCCTTTCCATATTCTATTCCTTAGAAGTGACTTGCTAAATCTAACCCACATGCAAGGAAGGGAAATTTATCTCCACCACCAAAAGGAAGGAATCTGGCTGAATTTTTATCACGTGCAAGTATCTGTTGTTGTTACTGTTGTTGTTGTTGTTTTAATATAGCAAAGAGATATCTGAAACAAAAGAAATGTTCTGGTTTCCTCCACTGATT
>NW_023179124.1:0-193 GCF_002007445.2 Ailuropoda melanoleuca
AAAACAGTAACCATTTTATTTTGCTTAGGATTCAGTGGTTTCAGAATTTGGAGTGGGGATGGCAACTATTGGTAATGGGAATATTGAAGAAATGACCATGGTGCGGGTGGCTGAGGTCCGTGGAGGACAGAGATCAAGGAATTCTGAGAAGGCAGAGTAGTTGAATATTTCATTTTATGTGAAAATTAGAATA
>NW_023179124.1:380-1127 GCF_002007445.2 Ailuropoda melanoleuca
AAAGAAAGAAAGAAAGAAAGAAAGAAAGAGAAAGAAAAGAAGGAAGGAAGAAAGGAAGGAAGGAAGAAAGAAAAGCTCACAACCCCACTTTCTTGGCTGAACCTTCTTTAGTCCTTCTTCCTCATGCAGAGACTTCTCTAAATTAGTGTCCAAATTGTCCATTTACATTTCCTTACCTTTCTTCCTGTTATTGAAATAGATCTCACTTAGAGGATCAAGGGCAGCCAAGTCACCAACTTCACCTATTACTCTTTTATCCTTGTCTATATTACTTCAACTAGCACGTGCTGTTTGTGTGAGATTGTTCTCTGATCCTCACACACCCCAGATTAGAGATTGTCTATTGTGGTGCAGATCCAGCAATTCTAAAAGGATAGTAACAAATGCAAAAATGTTGATTGAAACATATTATGTGTCAGGCATTGCTCTGAGTATATTGGCTAAAATGATTGTCGGATAAGATAAAATGAAGTAAAAGCTCAATAAATGGCTTTAAAATGAATGCATGGAAGCATGAATGGAAGAAGTAAGAAATGTAGCTACTAGATATTACTTCAAGGGAGGTTTTCTACTGCAGAATCAGTAGTTCTGACTACTGAGGTCTCTTGTTCCTGGAATCATATCCATGGCAACTGTAGAATGGTTGTCATGGAATCCCCTCTAAACATGTGACTGAGTAAAAGTATGGGTAAAATAGGCAAGTGGCTGTCAGCCAGATTGTTTGGACTAAGGGTTTATGAAACCTAA
>NW_023179124.1:1246-2836 GCF_002007445.2 Ailuropoda melanoleuca
ATTTTAAAATCCTAATTTCTCTTTTGGTTTTGGAAGAGGTATTCATTGGGTAAAGTGGGCTCAATCAAAGGAGGATGACCAGAATGAATACAGGGTGCCAACGCACCCCAGAAACAGGTGGGTGGTTGGCTGTGAGAATTGAACTTGGGCCAATACAGAAACTGACGTCGGTGGGTTGTGGTACAGGACACTGAAAATTGTTCTAGGACCAAAACTAGAGAAAGTGCATTCGAGATACAGGAAAATTGATTCTGACTTACCATAAGGAAGGTCTCAGTAACAGCAAAGAACTATCTATAGTTGACCCTGGAACAATGCAGGTTTGGACTGCATGGCTCCACTTAAATGTGGATTTTTTTGGATACAGTACAGTGATATGAATGTATTTTCTCTTACAATCTTAAGAACATTTTCTTTTCTCTAGCTTACTTTATTTTAAGAATACAGTATATAATACATATAGCTTATAAAATATGTGTCAATGGAATGCTTATGTAATTGGGAAGGCTTCCAGTCAACAGTAGGCTATTAGAACTTAAATTTTGGAGGAGTCAATAGTTGTGTGAGGATTTTTCAATATGTGGGGGCTGGCACATGTTGTTCAAGAATCAAGTGTAAAAATGAAAGGGAATGATCCGAGAGAGTAGGGAGTTATACTTGTTTAGGCCAATCTAGATAATTACTCAATGGAAATACTGTGGGTGGTTCAAGCCTCAGACTTGTGTTTGTGTTAAATGACTGTAATTTCCCTTTCTATCCTGATAGTCTATGTTTCTGTGAAATTTGGGGTATGATAAAATACTCAGTTTTTGAAGCTTCCAGGAGAGAACATTATGAACTTGTAAGTATTTTGCTTTTGGTGCCATTTTACAGGCGGAAATGCTCTGAGCCATGAATGATCCCAGTATTAAAGACTCTTCCAGATTTACTGATTGTTTCTGTCAGAGCCTATTCCTAGGTTTCTATGACTGGGACATCTAAACCTGAAATGCCTTTGGTGTCAGAATCATGTATACAACTCACATTAGATGTTATTCAAAATAATCCAGTTTCAACCTCTTAGATTCAATTGTGATCATGCTTAAAACATATCCATGTTAACCTAATTAACCACAAACTCCAAAATAGTGCCTAATGTGAAAACCTAACTATTTATCCTTTCATCTCTCCTCTGTGTTCTAGCTTAGCATGGAGTTCATAGATTTTAGCACATTGTCCTTCACTTTCATGTCTCCTGAACTAATTCATAACTGTCCACCAAAATACGGTACCTCTTTTAAGAATGTTACCATAGTTCTAAAAGACCCACAGGGGGGCTTGGTAGGCTCGGTCCGCTGAGCGTCGGACCATTTCAGCTCAGCTATGATCTCGGGGTCATGAAGCAGAGCCCCGAGTCAGCTCTGCACTGTCAGGGAGCCTGCTGAAGATTCTCTCTTTCCCCCTGCCCTCCCTCGCGTGTGCACGCTCTCTCTCTACCTCTCTTCTTTCTCCAAAAAACTAAACTAAACTGAACTAAACTAACTAAACTAAACGTCAGACCCAGAGATCACTGCCTCTGAGAAAAGGACTTTCTGCCAGCTAGTTTTCTGA
>NW_023179124.1:3318-17381 GCF_002007445.2 Ailuropoda melanoleuca
GGGTGGCATCTGCCTCTGGCTCATGTCATGATCCCAGGGTCCTGGGATGGAATCCTGCATTGGTCTCCTTGCTGGGCAGGGAGCTTGCCTCCCTCTCTGCCTGCTGCTCCCCCTGCTTGTGCTCTCTCTTTCTCTCTGACAAGTGACTAAATAAAATCTTAAAAAAAATAAAGCCTTATCATTTAATACACTGAATATTATTCTATTTGGATTAAAGAGTAAAATACTGAAATTTGTAAAACAACAAAAAACAGGAAGAATAAGTTAAAATTCTTGTGATATCTGGATAGGATCAGACCGATATAAAATCTGTCTAAAAAACCATGAAGGAAAACATATAGAATTTACACCATAAATTGAAAGACTTCTTGAGATAGTAATATCATGAATAAAATTAAAAGTTAAACTACAAACAGGAAAATATTTGAAGGAGACATCAGACAATAGTTAATGCCTTCATTACATTAAGATTAAATATAAAACACTATGAAAATGGTTGAGGCGAAGCAATAATGAGCCAAGGAATACTTACAAAGAAGAAATGCAAACAGATATTAAGTATAAGAAAAATATTCGATATTGTAATAACTACATAAGTACAACACAACGAGAGATTTTTTCATTTTTTCACTTGCACTATTAGCTAATATTTTAAGAAAACAAGCACATCACAAAATAGTAACTAGTATTTTTTAAAAAGACTTTATTTATTTTTTGAGAGACAGAGAGTGAGCTAAGAGAGCACCAGCAGGGGGGAGGGGGAGAAGGAGAGGGGGAAGCTGGGATGATGACCTGAGTTGAAGGCAAACGCTTAACTGACTGAGCCACTAGGTGCCCTAGTAACTAGTATCTTATTGAAAATTTAACTCATGACAGGCATGAAGGGTTTACGTAATTACATTGTCCCAATTACATTATATGGTAGACATTATTCATCTTACTTTGCAGATGAAAAAACTGAGGCACAGAAAGTTCAGCTACCTTCCCCAAATTATACAATTTAAAAATGGCAGAAGTTTTTAACTGTAAAATGAGGATGCAGGGGAAAAAAAGACATTTTTGTACAATGCAAGTGGGTAGGAAAATTAGTCCAATCTTTCTGGAAAATAATTTTGTCAAATATATTTTAAAATTTAAATTTGACCCAGTGCTCAATAATATGGGGAAGGGAGAAATTCCCTTTTCACCAGTACTTTCTTCCTCATGAGGAAGAATCTGATTTGTGACATTCTAGGATGTTGCTTGGTCCATATTTACTACTGGTTAGGGTTATTGTGCTTTAAAGAGTCATGCATGTTCCATGTCCTCACTTCTTCATGAAATTGGACTGATAAATTTGGCAAAGTCAAACTTAAGCTGTAAGGGAGATTGAAGATTTTGAAAGACTTTACACTAGACCAAGAACCTCAACCTAGGCTTATCAGAGTTCTGAACTTGAGTGACATTAGGGACTAGTGCAATTAATAAAAAGCAGTGTCTTAGTTTTCATATTTCTCATTTCTTTTGTAGAACTCCAAGGAAAGGAATCCCCCAGGCCTAATATCATATAATACCGTCAAATATTGTCCCAATTTCTAAATCCAATTCTAGGAATCTATTCCAAATAAATAAATCTATTCTAAATAAATACTCCAAATTGAAGAAAAATACTCACAAGGAAATTTGTGTATCATGTTATATAATAATGGCTAAAAACAGACATATAGACAAATGGAATATAATACAGAACCCAGAAATAAACCCACACATATACAGTCAACTGATCTTTGACAATGGTGCCAAGAACACACAGTGAGGAAATGACAGTCTCTCCAATAAATGGTGTTGGGAAAACTGGATATGCACATGCAAAAAAAAAAAAAAGAAAGAAAAAGAAAGAAAAGAAAAGAAATTGGACCCTTACCTTACATCATATACCAAAAATCAACCCAAAATGGGTTCACAGAAGACCTGAAACTATAAAACTTGATGAAGAAAACAAAGGGGAAAACTTTGGGAGATTAGATTTGGCAATGATTTTGGATTTGACACCTAAAGCACAAGCAATGAAAAGAGAAGGGAGGTAAAACAAACAAACAAACATACGTAAGAAAGAGTTTCTGCACAACAAAGGAAACAATCAACAAAATGAAAAGGCAACCCATGAAATAGGAGAAAATATTTGCAAACCATCTATCTCATAAAGTCTTAATATCTGAAATATATAAGGAACTCATACAACTGAATGGCCAAAAAAATAAATAAAGCAAATAATCCAATTTTTAAAAAAGATTTTATTGATTTATTTGAAAGAGTGAGAGACAGCCAGCGAGAGGGGGAACAGAAGCAGGGGGAGTGGAGGAGCCCCATGTGGTGCTCAACCCCAGGACCCTGGGATCATGCCCTGAGCCAAAGGCAGACACTGAACGACTCAGCCACCCAAGCGCCCCAATAATCCAATTTTTTAAATGGACAAGAAAACAGAGAAGACATACAAATGGCCAAGAGGTACATGAAAAGTTGCACATCATCACTAATCATCATGCAAGTGTCAATCAAAACAATGAAATATTACATTACCCCCGTTAGGGTGGTTACTATAAAAAAAGTTAAAAAATACAAAACCCAGAAGGTAACTAGTGTTGGCAAGGATGTGGAGAAAAGGAAAACCTTGTACATTGTTGGTGGGAATAAATTGGGGCAGCTACTATGGAAAACAGTTCAGAGGTATCTCAAAAAATTAAGAATAGAATTATCATATGATCCAGCAATCTCACTTCTGGGTATATATCCAAAGGAATTGAAATCAAGATTTTGAAAAAATATCTGAACTCCCATGTTCATTGCAGCATTATTCATAACAGTCAAGACATAGTAGCCATTTAAATGTCCATTAATAAATGCATAAAGAAAATCTTGAATATACACACAATAGAATATTATTCACCCTTATAAAGGAAGGAAATCCTGCCATATGTGACAACACGGATGAATCTGAAGGACATCATGCTAAGTAAAGTAAGCCAGATACAGAAGAACAAATACACATACACACACACACACACAACACGTTCAAAAAAAAGGACAAATACTACATGATAACACTTATGTAAAATAGTCAAACTCATAGAAGCAGAGAGTGGTATAGTCATTGCCAGGGGCTTGTGGAAGGAGGCAATTATTAGTCAAATTAGGTATTGGTCAAAGGATACTAAGTTTCAGTTATGTAAAACGAGTAAGCCCTACAGATGTACTGTACAGCATGGTGCCTACAGTTACTCAAAGAACTACTTCCTCTCCCACAATTACTTCTGAAATTCCACAGGTAATAACTGTTCTCAGCACTGTCAGTAATGTAATGTTGGTCACTTTCTTTTTCCCCTTATTTTATTGTCTAGCTGTTATCTGAGCATCTCTGTTTCCTCTATATCCTACACATAATGATTAATACCTTAATAATAATAATGACAATCATCTTCCACTGGTACTTACCACAAGTGGTTTTGCTTAGGGACCAATGTTAATACAGGTTTTCAAAGCGCACAGAAAGCACTGAAAGAAAATATCTCCAAAATGTTGGGAGTGATTGACTCTGGGTATTGGAATTATGGGTGGGTTATTTTTTCCTTTTTAATGATCTTGTTCTTTAATGTTGTTTTTAATAGGTCATTGTCTATTGCCAATATAGGAAAAATAAAAACATGGGAAAATCTAAACAGCACTTAGTTGAGGATGCTTTAAACTAAAGTCACGTTATTGCATCTGCTTTGTCTTTTTTTCTTTTAAAGACCTTATTTATTTATTTTTGAGAGAGAGAGAAAAAGCACAGAGGTAGAAGCAGGTTCCGCACTGAGCAGAAAGCCCAATGTGGGACTCCATCCCAGGACCCTGAGATCATGACCTGAGCTGAAGGCAGAGGTTTAACCCACTGATCCACCCAGGTGCCCTGCTTTCAGTCTTAATAAAGTAACTGCTATAGGACCATCTATCTTGCTAGAAGCAAATATGAAATGAAGTATGGAATACCTATATTCAGACATTGGACAATAGCCAGTTCAGAAAGCAATCTTGCACAGCAAGGAAATAAGCAAGGTCAGTTCCATGGTCCCACTAACTTAATGCCAAGAGGCACTCTGAGGACCATGGTCCATGGATCTGGAGCCTAAGCAGATCATGATGGCCTCAGTGAGGTGAGGAAACAGAGATTCATAACTGATGGTGCCAAAGCATTTGGAACAGGTGAAAGAGAGCATCAGAAAGGAAGTGGTTTCACAGTAAAGTGGTTTTAGGAATCTGAACAAGTTTGGGCTGAATATTAAGCAAGGCAGGCATAGTATAAGACTGCGCAAGCCTCCCAGAAGGCAATTATTAGGGAGGTTAGGTAGAGCAGCAAGATTTTGGAATTCTAGCCACCCAGAATTGAGGAGCTTCACTGAAAACTCCTGGCAATGAGTTGCTACTTCTCAGAGGACAGGTCTAAGGAATAAAGTTGTGATGAATACTGTAAACCTCAATATATAAAATATAGGCATAGCAAAAATCAAATAGAATATATAAAATGGAATGATAAAAAATACTGAAACAGAAGACAAGAAAGATGAAAAGAACATGGAATACATGAGAAAAACAAAGCAAAAACAAGATGGTAGGCTTAATCCCAATTGTATTCAGAATTACATTAAGAGTAAATGGATAAAATATTCTAATTAAAAGGAAGAGTTTGAGAGGCTGGGAAGATGGTGGAGTAGGAGGACCCTAACTGGCCTTATCCAGTTTACAACGAGGTAACACTTACATCAGTAAATAACCCCGATAATGACTTGAAGACCAGCAGAAAAAACCCCCACAACTAAATGTAGGAAAGAGGCCAAACTGAAAGGTAGGAAGGGTGAAGACACACTTTGGGAATGAAATGGACCATAGCAATACACAGTGGGGAGGTAGCCAGTGGTGCAAAGAAGGGCAAAAAATAGACTATCATACCAGGGAGCCTGCATGGGGAAGATGAAACCTCATAACATTTGGCTTTGAAAGCGAGAGGGACCAAACCTTGTGAGTTGATGTTATACACAAAATGAATGGTAACCACAAATCAAAAACTAGTAATAGATATGCAAAGAATAAAGAGAAAGGAATCTGAGTGTATCATTAAAGAAAGCCAAAAACCATGAAAGTGAGCAAGAGAAGAAAGGGTCAAAGAAAAACTACAAAAACAACCACAAAACAAGTAATAAAATGGCAATAAATATATATGTATCAATAACTACTTTGAATGTAAATGGACTAAATGCTCTGATCAAAAGACAAAGGGTGACAGAATGGATTAAAAAGAAACAAGACCCATCTATATGCTTCCTACAAGAGACTCAGCTTAGACCTAAAGACACATGCAGATTGAAAGCGCATAGTCAGGGATGCCTAAGTGGCTTAGTTGGTTAAGGTCTGCCTTTGGCTCAGGTCATGATCCCAGGGTCCTCAGATCAAGCCCCACATTGGGCTCCCTGCTCAGCGGGGAGCCTGCATCTCCCTCTGCCCCACCCCCTCAACTCATACTCTCTCTCATGCTCTCTCCCCATCTTTCTCTCAAAAAAATAAAATCTTTACAAAAAAGAGTGAATAGGTAGAAAATCAATTATATGCAAATGGAAGTGCAAAGAAACCTGGGGTAGCAATACTTATATCAGACAAAATAGACTTAAAAACAAAGACTGTAACAACAGACTGAAAAGGATAGATCATTGGATAGATCACCCAAACATAAAATCAACAAGGATACAGTGACTTTGATTGACACATTGGACCAGATGGATTTAACAGATATATTCAGAACAATCTATCCTAAAACAGAATACACAGTCTTTTCAAGTGCACATGAAACATTCTCCAGAACTGATCACATATTAGGCCACAAAATAAGTCTTAACAAATTAAAAAACAGTGAAGTCATACCGTACATCTTTCCAACCACAATACTATGAAACTAGAAATCAAACAAAAGAAAATATCTGAAAAGAGCACAAATCCATGGAGGCTAAACAACATGCTACTAAACAATGAATGGGTCAACCAAGAAATCGAAGATGCAATTGGGGTCCCTGGGTGGCTCAGTTGGTTGAGCATCTGACTCTTGATTTCAGCACAGGTCACGATCTCAGGGTCATGAGATCGAGCCCCATGTTGGGCTCCCTGCTCAGCATGGAGCCTGCTTAAGATTCTCTCCCTTTCCCTCTGCCCCTCCCCCCAAACTCATGTGCATGTATGCTCTCTCAGAAAGAAAGAAAGAAAGAAAGAAAGAAAGAAAGAAAGAAAGAAAGAAAGAAAGAAAAAGAAAAAAGAAAGTTATCAACGAGGAGAAAAACATACATGGAGACAAGGTCATAAAATCTTTCGGAAGCAGCAAAAGTTTTCTAAGAGGAAAGTTTATAGCAATACAGGCCTACTTCAAGAAGCAAGAAAAATATCAAATAAACAACCTAACCTATATACCTAAAGGAGCTAGAAAAGAACATCAAACAAAGCTTAAAGCCAGCTGAAGAAGGGAAATAATAAAGATTAGAATGGAAATAAATGATATAGAAACTAAAGAAACAACAGAACAGATCAATGAAACTGGAGCTGGTTCTTTGAAAAAAAAATGAATAAACTTGATAAACCGCTAGCTAGTCTTATCAAAAGAAAAGAGAAAGGACCAAATATATGAAATCACAAATGAGAGAGGAGCAATAACAAACAACACCACAGAAATATACACAATTATAAAAGAATATTAATGCTGAAGAGTTAGAAAACCTAGAAGAAATGGAAAAATTCCTAGAAACATATAACCTCCCAACACTGAGTCAGGATTAAATAGAAAATTTGAACACACTGATTACCAGCAATGAAATTGAATCAGTAATAAAAAGACTCCCAGCAAACAAAAGCCCAGGACCCGATGGCTTCACAGGTGAATGCTACCAAACATTTAAAGAAGAGCTAATACCTATTCTTCTCAAACTATTCCAAAAAACAGAAGAGGAAGGAAAGCTTTCAAATTCATTCTAGGAGATCAACATTACCCTGATACCAAAACCAGATAAAGACACCACAAAATAAAAAAGAGAATTGTAGGCCAGTATCTCTGATGAACACAGATGCACAAATCCTCAATAAAATGCTAGCAAACTGAATCCAACAAGGCATTAAAAAAAACTTTCACTGTGACCAATCAACATGATACAGGATACATCACATCAACAAGAGAAAGAATATAAACCATATGATTGTTTTAATACATGCAGAAAAAGCATTTGACAAAATACAACAACCATTCATGATAAAAACCTTCCATAAAATAGGTATAGAGGGAATATACCTCAACATAATAAGGGCGCTCAATGAAAAACTTACAGCTAAGACAAGAAAAAGAAATAAAAGGCATCTGAATTGGTAAGAAAGTAGTAAAACTTTCACTATTTGCAGATGACATGATAGTATGTATAGAAAACCTTAAAGACTCCACCCAAACACCGCTAGAACTGATGATGAATTCAGTAAGGTCACAGGATACAAAATCAATATACAGAAATCTGTTGCATATCTACACACTAATAATTGAAGCAGCAGATAGAGAGATTAAGAAACAATCCCCTTTATAACTACACCAAAGAGAACAAGATAGCTAGGAATGTACTGAGGTGAAAGACCTCTACTCTGAAAACTATAAAACACTGATGAAAGAAATTGAAGATGACACAAATGGAAAAATATTCCATGCTCATGGATTGGAAAAACAAATATTGTTCAAATATCCATACTGCCCAAAGCAATCTACAGATTTAACACAATCCTTATCAAAACATCAACAACATTTTTCACAGGACTAATTCAAATAATCCTAAAATATGTATGGAACCAACCACAAAAGATCCTGACTAGTCAAAGCAATTCCGAGAAAGAAGAGAAACTATAGGTACCATAGTCCCAGATTTCCAGATATACTGCAAAACTGTAGTAATCAAAGCAATATAGTACTGGCACAGCAATAGACGTATAGACATATAGGTTAGAACAGAGAATCCAGAAATAAACCCACCATTATATGGTGGATTGATCTTTGACAAAGGAGGCAAACATATGCAATGGGAAACAGACAGGCTTTTCACAAATGGTGTTGGGAAAACTGGACAACTACATGCAAAAGAATGAAACCAGACCACTTCCTTACACCCTATGCAAAAATAAACTCAAAATGGGTTAAGGACCTACGTGTGAAACCTGAAACCATAAAAATCCTAGAAGAGAGTGCACAGGCAGGAATTTCTCTGCATTGGCCATAGCAACATCTTTCTAGATATGTCTCCTGGGGCAAGGGAAACAAAAGCAAAAATAAACTATTGGGACTACTTAAAATACAAGTCTTCTGCACAGTAAAGGAAACAATCAACAAGACGAAAAGACAACCTACTGAATGGGAGAAGATATTTCCGAATAACATATCCAGTAAAGGGTAAGTATCCAAATATATTAAGAATTTATACAACCCAACACTGTAAACCCAAATAATCCAATAAAAAAATGGTCAGAAGACACGAACAGACATTTCTCCAAAGAAAACATCCAGATGGTCGACAGAGATGCATGAAAAGATGCTCAACATCACTCATCATCAAGAATTTACAAATCAGGGGCGCCCGGGTGGCATGGTGGTTAAGCGTCTGCCTTCGGCTCAGGGCGTGATCCCGGCGTTGTGGGATCGAGCCCCACATCAGGCCTCCGATATGAGCCTGCTTCTTCCTCTCCCACTCCACCTGCTTGTGTTCCCTCTTTCGCTGTCTCTATCTCTGCCAAATAAATAAATAAAATCTTTAAAAAAAAAAAGAATTTACAAATCAAACCACAAGAACAGACACACTGAAATATATAAACAACAAACAGGAAACTGACTTCAAAGAGCTTTTAAAAATAGTAAAATAATACGAATGGAAATGATGCAAACAGGATGTTAAATAGGCAACTCACAGAAGAAATGCAAATGCCAAAAACTGTGCAAAGAACATTCATCCTCACTAGAGAAATAGAAAATAAAATAGCAGCTGTTGTTTCTCTCGCATTACATTAGCAAAGCTGAAATAGACAAATCTCCAACTGTATTTTTGAGAATGGGGCAAACAGATATGAAAAAAGTAGGCAAGAAATATTTATAAAATCTCTCTGGAAGGCAATCAAAAGTATTATAAAGTTACAAAATGGACTTGCCTTTTTTGAACATGAACAATGCTATTTTTAGGATTTTACATTTTGGAAATAATTACAGGTATGCATAAAACTTTGCTTCAAAGGATATTCACTTACAGGATTGTTTCCAGAATAAAACAACTCATGGTCTAACAACAGGTGATGCATTAAATTAATTATTGTTTTCCTATATGATATAATCTATATTGTCTAGAGAAATGGGTAGCAGTATAAAGATGTGTGAATCATACAGACATAGGTTGTAACTTCTTCCCCTATTTCTTAGCTCTGTGGCCGTGGCCAATTGATTCAGCTCCATTATGCCTCTGTTTCCTAGTGTGAAATGGATATAACACCACAAACGCACAGTGTGGGTATAAAGATTAAATTAAGAACTAATGGAAAGTAGTTTGCACAATGTCTGACAGCTCCATTTCAAGAAACTGCTGCTGTGATCATGGTGCACTAACCTTAAGCCACTGAAAGTAAGTAGATCTGTATCTTCCATAGAAAGATGTTGTTCACACTGTTGAGTTTCAAAAGAGTGTTTTGAAATAACATGTATGGGTAAGATTCATACGTGTGTGTGTGTGTGTGTGTGTGTGTAGGCATGTTGTGTATCTTTCTTTCTCTCTAGATATGGTTCCATTAAATAATACCCTTACCTCATTGATAACTCTGAAGGCACAACAAAAACTTAGTATCCAGGGAGAGACTGCACAGTATACTTAAAAACTGACTATGTCTCTATCTCTTAAAGGTAGGATTTGTACATTTACATATGTAAGTGTATATGTGGATTAGGAAAAGCTCCAAACAGGAGAGTAATAAAAATCAGTGAGAAAGGAGGGAAATAAGATGAAATGTAGTATCGTTTATATTCCAAAGAAGGCCTGGGACAAGGATCCTTTCATGTTCTAAAGATTTCATATAACACTGTCAACTTTACTAGTTAAGTAAGGAACGATGTATCTTTATCTAATTCAGATAAAAAATGACGAAGAAAAAATCAGAGTGGGAAAATACAGTAAGGAGAAAAGAAGTTAGGAGAAATCAGGGAACAGAAGTTGGACATGGAGGACAGGAATCTAGAGATGTGGAGAAAAAGAAGAAGGAAAAAAGACAGGAAGAGATCTGTAAGTCTGGCTGTGTCCCCAAACTGAAGGGACAGGCAATGCATCTTTTAGCCTCTGAGGCCCTGATAACGCTGTAACCACTATGGCCTTTCCAGATATCTTCTCTTAGTGACTGTGGCTCGCACACACACAGTTGCATACGTGGCATTATTCCTTGTCCTATGCACATGCCACAGGCCGCATATACCCACTCACTGCCAGCTTCACCAGATCTTATATAAACACGCAGACAACACACACCACAGATGTACTCACTGAAGTATTTCATATTCTCATACATGTACCCTCACGGCCACCAACTCTTTCACAATAAGACATCACAGGTACTGAGCCAACTGGATACTGAGCAAGGCTGGTGTTTTGGGAACCCAGCACGCCTGACTTGTACGTGAAGGATACCACAGTATGGGGTGTGTGTGAGGGCACCAGCAATGGGGGCTAGTATCCTCTTCGGGACTAGAAGGACAGCACGGATTGTAATGGGACCCACGCTCTGCTGTCTGTCCTAACTCACCAGGGGCTTGGAGGCAGCAGTGCCGGCCTTCCCAGAACAGTGTACCATGCAGTCCTGATTCCTTTGCATCTCCTAGACCCAGGGAACACTCAAGAACAAGGAGGTCTTGATGGGGTTCCTCAAAGCAAGCTTCCTGTTTTCCTTCCAGCCCCTTGCCTGCTCAATGGGAGATGGTGGAACACACGCAAGCTGAGAGAAACAAGGAAGCCTGAAGGGCTGACACGGGAGGGAAAGGGAAAATCAGGTAGTTGCTTTTCAACAGCAAGAACAGCAAAGGCACAGCCTCCGTGATATCTGGAAGGAGCCCCATCCCTGATGAAGAAAGTCTGGAAAAGGAGTTTTGGGCTGGCTTTCTGGAGAAGAGTGGGAATACAACCATTGTCTCTGGGAGTCCAGCAAGGAAAAACATTGATGTGTAAGAAAGTAAATGCCCAACTTTACCTTTCCCAATGCCATGCCCACCTCCCAACCTCCAACCGGTTCTGAGCATTCCTACAGACTGAGACCCAGCAACAGCTTGTCCACTCTCACCTGAGGACAGAGAGGAGGCAGCAACTGGGCTGCAGGGTCACTGGTGAAGGAATCGAGGATAGAGTGCAGGAGGGAATGATTTCTGCAGCCTGCAGATCCAGCCTCGAAGGACAGCACCCATTGTGGGTTGGCTCCTAAGCAATGCCTCCCAGGGCCTGGCTAGAGTCATCCCTAGGAGTCTGGCTCCACCCCCAGCCTCTCTGCCTCACTTCATTCAAGGTACAAACTCCAATTCTCCTAGGTCCCAGTTCTGAACAGAGCAGTTTTCCTTCAATGTTATATTTAGAGGTGAGGTCCTGAGGGTACGTAAACAGGGCATTCCCTGGAGCTTTAAAAGCCCTCAACGNGCGCCCTCAACTTTATTACCTTGCCATCCTCTGAGACATCCTAGAACACTTGGTGTTTTACCTGAGGTCACGGACTAAAGTCTCCAGCTCATACTAACACCCCTCTGCCGAAACTTACACCCAGGTCATTCCAAATAGCTCAGCAGATACATTCTCAGTGTGTGTTATCAAACGTGCGTTTTCATCTGTATGGTAATTAAAAGACGTGCAAATTAGCAGATATTGGATTGTCTGGATGCCAACTTTCTGAGTACTACAGCCGCACTGCAGGCCTTGTGCTTTCATTTTGGTTCGTGGTTGTTCTGGTGCCATGTGACCCCCTTAAGTGGTGGAGTTGAATTTGGTTAGCATGGCCTTAATAGCAACATGGTAGCCGGGGTTTGGGTAGGCTCTTATATTAAAGTTGTTAATTTATTGGACATAAAGTCCAAGCTTTTCTTTTGTAGGAATAATTCACAAAGGACGGTTTTACGGAATGAGACTTTTCAACTCTTAAATTAAGACTTTGGTTTGACCACATGGAAATGGAACTACTCCTATAGCTCTCTCAAGCTAATGAAAATATTTTTTAAAGGGTAAATTTTAGATTGAAATGATGCGTTCATATCCTCTTAAGGTCAAAAAATGTAAGAGAAAACAGACGGAAGAATCAGGTTATCAGATGGTAGTATAGCCACGTGGGATTCAAGGAAATGTCCTGCAGTTATTAATCCCCCAATCATATTTCAAGTGGCAATTTAGTTTCCACAAAGCATCATTCATCACCTTAACGAAATGCTAGTAATCTGAATTTTATTGTTTTATTGTGTTTGTGGTTGGACTTGCACATTATTCATAGTTTAGTTTTGATTTCACACCACCTATAAATCTAACTCGTTAAAAATAAATTATGTCCATGATATAAGTATGCTGTAATTTACTTAACCATATCCATATTAATGGACATATGGATTTTCTATTCTTTAGACATCAATACAGTGCCACAGTGAACTTCTTTGAACATATATTGTTGTGTCTTTGTCAAATATATTTGAAGGATAACTTCCCGAGGTTTAATTGCAGGATCTAAAGGTACATTGCTTTAAAATGNGCATG
Organism: Ailuropoda melanoleuca; assembly: GCF_002007445.2. NCBI lineage: Eukaryota > Metazoa > Chordata > Mammalia > Carnivora > Ursidae > Ailuropoda > Ailuropoda melanoleuca. Next base: position 16,137 of record NW_023179124.1, read on the forward strand.
CTGTAATTTACTTAACCATATCCATATTAATGGACATATGGATTTTCTATTCTTTAGACATCAATACAGTGCCACAGTGAACTTCTTTGAACATATATTGTTGTGTCTTTGTCAAATATATTTGAAGGATAACTTCCCGAGGTTTAATTGCAGGATCTAAAGGTACATTGCTTTAAAATGTCAACAGATATTGTCAACTGTCCTGTTAAAAAGTTGCATTAATTTATAGTTATCAAAATTGCATAAAAGTTCCTATTTAGTTACACCTGTACTAACATTTGTTATTGTGAAACTCTTCAATTTTGTTAATCCATTAGGTTAAAAATGGCATCTCACTGTTAGTTTCTTCAATGATATTAATTATACTTGAGGATGAGCATAATTTTCTATGTTTCTTGATCATTTTCATTTCCTTTTCCTGTGATGTGACTATTTCCTTTGTNTTTTTTCTGTGATGTGACTATTTCCTTTGTGCAGGCATAAGGTGACCCAGTAATACCAGATTCTTTCCCAGAATGGCTGTATGTCTCTACATTTTTCCAAATGAAAGTGAGTGTTCCTCTCTCTTCTGCTTTTTGCCAATACTTTACNTTAGGTTAAAAAATGGCATCTCACTGTTAGTTCTTCTATGATATTAATTATACTTGAGGATGAGCATAATTTTCTATGTTTCTTGATCATTTTCTTTTCTTTTTTCTGTGATGTGACTATTTCCTTTGTGCAGGCATAAGGTGACCCAGTAATACCAGATTCCTTCCCAGAATGGCTGTATGTCTCTACATTTTTCCAAATGAAAGTGAGCGTTCCTCTCTCTTCTGCTTTTTGCCAATACTTTACAGTATCTGACTTTCTAGTTTCTGCATGCCTAATGGGGTAAATAGGTATCTCTTTGTTGTTTCAGTTTCTATACCATCCGATACTAATAAATTTCAGTATTGTTTTCTATTCTTGTAGCCCTTTGAAGTTAATTTTTTGTGAATTCCCTTGTCATCCTCTGCTTTTCTTCTATTGGGAGTTACTTCCTTTTCTTCTTGATTTTTAGAATTTATTATGAATCCTGATATGAAGTTCTTATTTCTTATTTGTTTTACATAGCTCAAACATCTCATCCATTTTCTCATCTATCTTTCTTTGTTCATAATGTTCTTTGAAGACAAATCCCAGATTCTGAGGAAATCAAATTCATCAAGTTTTTCATTACGGTCTGTGTTTTGGTGGTTCCTTGCTCTAGGTCAGAAAGATGTT
>NW_023179125.1:0-2858 GCF_002007445.2 Ailuropoda melanoleuca
TCCATTAGCATGATAAATGGTTTTCCACCCCCTTACTTTAAATCTGGAGGTGTCTTTGGGTCTAAAATGAGTCTTTTGCAGACAGCATATCGATGGATCTTGCTTTTTATCCAATCTGACACCCTGTGTCTTTTGATTGGGGCATTTAGTCCATTTACATTCAGGGTAACTATTGAAAGATATGAATTTAGTGCCATTATATNCCATTATATTGCCTGTAAGGAGACTGTTACTGTGTATTGTCTCTGTTCCTTTCTGGTCCATGTTACTTTTGGGCTCTCTCTTTGCTTAGAGAATCCCTTTCAATATTTTTTGTAGGGTTAGTTTGGTGATTGCAAATTCTTTTAGTTTCTGTTTGTCCTGGAAGCTTTTTATCTCTCTTTTATTTCCAATGACAGCCTAGCTGGATAAAGTATTCTTGGCTTCATATTTCCCTCATTTAGTACCCTGAATATATCATGCCAGTCCTTTCTGGCCTGCCAGGTATCTGTGGATAGGTCTGCTGCCAATCTAATGTTTCTACCATTGTAGGTTACAGACCTCTTGTCCCAAGCTGCTTTCAGGATTTTTTCTTTGTCTCTGAGATTTGTTAAATTTTACTGTTAGATGTCAGGGTGTTGACCTATTGATTTTGAGGGGGGTTCTTTGTGCCTCCTGGACACTGATGCCTGTTTCCTTCCCCAAATTAGGGAGGTTCTCCACTATAATTTGCTCCAATATACCATCTGCCCCCTCTCTGTTTCTTCTTCTTCTGGGATCCCAATTATTCTAATACTGTTTTGCTTTATGGTATCACGTATCTCTCGAATCCTCCCCTTGTGATCCAGTAGTTGTTTATCTCTCTTTTTCTCAGCTTCTTTATTCTCCATCATTTGGTCTTCTATGTCACTAATTCTCTCTTCTGCCTCATTTATCCTAGCAGTTAGGGCCTCCATATTTTATTGCACCTTATTAAAAGCTTTTTAAAATTTTGACTTGGTTAGATTTCATTTCTCCAGAAATAAAGGGATTATCTAGTGTCTTCTATGCTTTTTTCAAGGCAAGCTAGTATCTTTATAATAATTATTCTGAACTCTAGTTCCAACATCTCACCAATGTCCATATTGACTAGGTCCCTGGTGGTTGGTACTGCCTCTTGTTCTATTTTTTGAGGTGAGCTTTTCCGTTTTGTCATTTTGAAAGAAGAGTAGATGAACAAGAGAACAAAAGGCTAAAAGGGTAACAATGACCTCAGAGAAACAGACACTAAACAAATCATAGGAGACTCGAAACTGGGGCATAAAGAACAAAAAAAAAAAAAAAAAAAAAAAAAAAAAAAAAAAAAAAAAAAAAAAAAAAAAATAATAACGAANAAAGAAGAAGAAGGAAAAAAAAAGAATATGATCAGGCTGGTGAATAAAACAGAGCCATACACTAGATTTTGGGTGTATTTTGGTCTGTTAGAAGAAACTGCATCCCAAAATTTTAAAGAAAGAAAAACTTATATAAATACAAAAATAAGGTTAAATACAATAAAGGGATGGAATATGACTGTAAAAATGAAAATTAAAAGAAGATTTTTTAAAAGGAATTGATAAGAAGTTGGTGAAAAAAGAAAGAAAAATGAAAAGAAAAAAACCAGAATCTGATCAGGCCAATGAATAGAACAGAGCCATACACTAGATTTTAGGTATATTTTGGTCTGTTAGAAGAAATTGCATCCCAAAACTTTAAAGAAAGAAACACTTATATATACTCAAAAAATAAGGTTAAATACAATGAAGGGATAGAATATGACTGTAACAATGAAAATTTTTAAAGATTTTTTAAGAAGGAATTGATAAGAAGTTGCTGAAAAAGGAAAGAAGAATAATTCAAGAAAAAAAAGAAAAAGAAAAAATAAAGAAAATTTAAAAAATTAAAGTTGAAAGATTAAAGAATCACGGGTAAAAAAGCATGAATTCTGTTTTTTTATTCCCCTAATGCTGGAGTTTTGCATTCTCATTGATCAGTAAACTTGGCCTTGGCTGGATGTTCTTGATGATCTTGCGTGGGGGGGGGGGCTGTTGTGCTGATTCAAATGTCTTTGCTGCAGGCAGAACTGCACGGCCCTTGCCGGGAGCCAGGCTAAGTCACCTGCTCGGGTTTCCCTCGGTAGCTTCTGTTCCCTGAAGGCTTTCCTTGCAGGTTTAGAGGATGAGGATGAAAATGGCGGCCTCCCAATCTCCGGAGGAGCGGAGAGCTCAGGAGCCCCTCCTGTGTGCCCTCAGGGAAAAGCAGTCAGTCACTCCTGTCTCCTTGGTTTCCGGCCGCACTCCACATTCACCTGGCCTGTGACCGAGCATTTCTCACTCTGGTGCATGACCCTGTTTAGAGTCGCCAAACCCCACAGATTCCTGCTGCACACTCCCTCCTGGGGGAGGAAGGGGAGTCTCCCCGGATCTGCCGCTTGTTGGGTCCCCGCCCGAAGAGCAGTGGTCCGACTGTGCTGCCGGTCACGGTTTATGGCCACCCCGAGCTGAGAGCCCACTCCTGGGCTCACTCTTTGCAGCGGGCTCCCCGCTCTGATACCTGGGAGCTCTGCCACACTCAGACACCCCCGGTCTTCCTGTGACCCCAAGGTCACACTGTCCCCACAAGGGTCCCACCCCCTGCTTAGCCTCCAGAACGATGTCCCTCACCAGAGCGAACTTCTGCAATTTCCGATTTTGTGCTTCAAGGCTCTAGCACTTGCCTGTAGCCGGCTGACGAAGGCTCCCTCCCCCCACGGTCTATCTTTCCCTATGTCGCCTCAGATTCATGTCTCCGCATGTCCTACCTTCCAGAAAATGGTCGCTTTTCTGTTTATAGAGTTGCTGCTATTCTTTTTTTCATTCTCC
>NW_023179126.1:0-2693 GCF_002007445.2 Ailuropoda melanoleuca
CAATTTATTCTTTAAAAGAAAACCCAGCAGTTTATGGATATACCCTAAATTATTTAACTAGCTCCTATCATGAGGATGTAAGCGATTTTAATTCCAAATGTCCACGATGGACTCCCTAGTCCATTTTCTCAAAAGCCACTCCAAATCTTCATTTGCAGTTCAAGGCTAATTGCTCCATTGTATCCAGGAAACCATCCATTCAGACTTCTTTGCATTTTTATTTTAAGGTTTTACTTGTTTATTTGACAGAGAAAATAGGGGAAGAGCACAGGCTGCGGGAGCTGCAGAGGGAGAGGGAGAAATAGGCCCGCAGCTGAGCAGGGAGCCCTATGTGGGGCTCAATCCTGGGTCCCTAGGATCATGACCCAAGCCAAAGGCAAACACGCAACCGAGCCACCCAGGTGCCCCAATATTGAGTCTTAATCTGAGGTTTTCCGTCACAATGGATTCTGCTGTCTCCATGTCAATTTCAACTGGCACTGAGATTTTTAAGGTGTAGGACAGGTGCTTCTGTAGGAAGTGAAGTTGGCACCCAAGCAAGAGGGAGAGGCGGTCGTCAAAACCAAATGTATCAATTCCCATTGATGTTCACTCAATTGATCCCATGGGAATCTCTAGGTGGCCAAGAGTAGAAGGAAGGGCAGACGTCCTCTAGCGCTATGGAGTCTGGCAATGGACTGTGGACAGAAGCAGCCACCCCAACCCTCAGGTAGGATAAGCAGACTTTGGCTTCAGCCTGTAGCAAGAAGGCCTTGCTAACTATATTGAGCTGGCGGGGGGTACCATAACCCAAGGAATAACAGACAGTTGGATATGAAGGCTCAGAATCCGTGAGAGTCTCTATTGCCAGGAGAGCCCAGTGCATGGCCAGCAATTGCTGCTTTCATGGTCTATAACCCAGGGCCTGGGAGGGCCGTTTCTTGCATTGGAAGCCCATGGACAATTTACAGATACCATGGGTGGTCCATGGACTCCAGAAAGTGGGAGAGGGGGTTGCTAAAGCCTTTTCACTAGGCCACTAATGGGATTTTTAAAAAAATTATGTATTTGAGAGAGAACTTGAGCTGGCGGAGGAGTGCAAAGGGAGAGGGAGAAACAGGCTCCCCACTTAGCAGGGAGCTGAATAGGACCCTGAGATCATGACCTGAGCCAAAGGCAGACGCTTCACCAACTGAGCCACCCAGTGCCCCCCTAACGGGAGATTTTAATTTGGACCGATCCTAGAGCCTTTTGTTGAGGGGAGCCCCACCCAACGTGGGCTCATTTACAAGTAACAGTGTAAATGGGCTTCAGTAAAATTTATAAACATGAAATATGTTGTGTCCAGAACCCAAAAACTGAGCAATGTTGGACTCGTATGTCCTTTTTTCTTTTTAAAGATCTTACTTAGTTACAAGAGAGAAAGCGCACAAGAGTGAATGCACAAGGGGCGGGTGGGGCAGAGGGAGAGGGAGAAGCTGGCTTCCCAGTGAGCAGGGAGCCCTATGTGGGGCTTGTTTCCAGNAGGGCTTGTTCCCAGGATCCTGGGATCACAACCTGAACCAAGGCAGACGCTTAACCCACAGAGCCACCCTGGCGCCCCGGCACTTGTATGTCCTTAACAAGTGTGTCAAACAAATGTCCTCAAAGTAGGATGTGACAAATGTGATCTCATACTTATGTTCCTGGAGAAAGATGGGTGCAGTAAATCCCTGCCCTCAAGGATTGCATGTGATAACAGTGTGGTTTGGGTGCCCTGTGCATAACAAGGTAAAACTGTCCCCTTCAAGTTCAAGATGTTGAAATAGGCACTGAACAGAACATATTGGCCCAATATATAATAGCAAAATATTAACCACTTTTAAATTTGTTTGGTCTCCTTTGTGATTTTTATTTTTAAAAGATCCCATTTATTTTAGAGTGTGAGATTGAGTAAAACGGGGGAGGTGAGAGGCAGGGGGAGAGAGAATCCCGGGTTTATTCCACCCTGAGCATGGAGTCCAACAAGAGGTTCAATCCTATGAGTCTGATATCATGACCTGTGCCAAAAGTTTAACTGACTGTGCCACCCCGCTGCCCCTAGGAGGTCTCAGAGTTTTAATGGGACCAGGGTATATTCTAATCAAGTACGGTAAGACAGGAAGATANGTAAATGTCACAAAGGAAGAAGCTCTTTAGAAACACAGATCCCAAGAAAGGAGGTCATGAGAGCCATGAAGGGCCATCCAGGGAATCGCCAGGGTCAGTCAGGAGAAAGCGGGAGTGAAGGGAAAATGTGGGCAAGAGCCTTCACTGTGGTTTCCACAGGAAGGGACAGGTGAGGCAGGGTGAGCAGGTTTAAGACTGGTTAGTGTGAATAATTTCAGTGGGCCTGGGCCATAGTGGAGTCTGGAGTAGTCTGTCCCTGCCCTGGGGTGATCAGGGCAGGGGATGGGGGCCCAGAGTGTAAGAGCTTCTTAGAGGGAGTGGTCAGGGGTAAAGGCCCTGAATTGGTTGGTTTACATGTGAAAGGTGTGCTCAGAGGCAAGCTGTGGACCATCTCCAAAAATTAACTATGCCTGTCAGGGACAGTCCCTCCAAAGTCAGCAAGGCCTGAGATGTCAAAGCATTAAATACAGAAGCNTATGTCAAAGCATTAAATATAGAAGCTAAAATGCAGTTATTTTACTAGTATAACTATAGTTTGAACCCTCGTATTAAGTCCATGAAGGTTA
>NW_023179127.1:0-1447 GCF_002007445.2 Ailuropoda melanoleuca
GCCATTCCAACAGTTTAGATCTCAGATATGCCCAGAATCTACATGGACAGAATCACACTTGTTAACTCTCCAGATTGGTCTAATTATTCTCTTCCTGAACTTTGCTATTCTCACTCACCCTTACTTTCCTAATCTTGACTATTCAGTTACCACCTCATCTCACACACACACACACACACACACACACACACACACACACCACACACGTCATTATCTGGAAAATATGTCCAATCAGGCACATTTCAATTATCAGTAATATGATGTACTGATTCTTTTTCCTCTGACGTGAAAAGAAAAACTTTTGGTTTCCCGGGAAAGTGTCTTCTCACCTGCCCATCTTTAATCTTTCACACTTACTTATCCTTTTCTTTGGTATTCTTGAATAGCTGTGAAAAAGCCAGACCTGGTCTGGGACCACAACATGGGTTTGTTGTGAGGATGACTTAATGCCAAAGGAAAGCTTATTTCTACTGATGGGGATTTATTGTACCCTAGCATCTTAGAATCTTATGCGTGGAAAATACTCTATAAATACTCACAATTGAGTATATGATTCCTTATGGGCCATTTGGTTTTGACCACTTGGCCTCTTAGTGTGCTATTAATTTTACCAAGAGGTGAACATCTGAAAATCAGTTTATATTTTCATAAAATTGTTTAGAGAGATAGATACATTAAATGACTGTTTCTCCAAGTACCTTCTAGAACACTGCAATTCTACCCAGTATGGTGTTTACTTTATACTCCTTTTGGGTGACCACAGATTTTCTTCCTTCCATTGGGTTGTGCAAAATTATTTTGGGGACATCATGGAAATTCTATTGTAAACAAAACCAAAATACAATCTACTATTACTCCCTTAGTCCCTTAAGAGCTGTAAATTCAAAAGCTTATTGTTTGTTTGTTAGTTGATCAATCGAAACATTAATAAATCCCTATAAGTATGTTTTGGCATATTAAATTTTGTACCCATGGGCAAAATATATTAAAACTGTAAAATATTCTGTATATCCATCTTAAAAGTGATCTAGGTCTCTCCACACTTGTACCTAGAACCTCATGTTCAAATAAATATCCTGCTTTTATTTGAAACAAAAACAAACACAAAATCAAAACTCACCTTTACTGACTAAGGAATACCCCAATCTCTCTGGTCATATATCTCTCCTTCATTAATTCTCATTTTCAAGCCCCAGTGTGCAGCAGCCCCTGGCCAAGAACGTAAGCTAAGGATATAACAGGAAAACAAGTTTGTTACCTTGCCGGCATTAGGGTAAACATCAGAGCACAGTGGCCGGAATGCCCGGCTCGCTCAGGGCAGAACACTGCTCCAACCGAAACTTGATTGCTCTCGAAAATAGCCCGTGGTGTCCATAGAAACATGTTTAAGAACAGGCCTCACTTGCTGAACGTTACACCATCAAATACGCGAGGTTGCAGCTGTTGG
>NW_023179128.1:0-1410 GCF_002007445.2 Ailuropoda melanoleuca
GGACTCAGCAACTATTTGGAACACTTCCAAGTATGTTCTAAGTGACAGGAAGATGGAAGACAATGGAGTGAGTTTTGAGGGGTTGGTTCCGATTACTGATGAGCGGAGAAACATTCCAGTGCACCGTGAGGTGGCTCATAGCTAAGCCGAGAGGTGACACGCATGTATCATCTTAGGATTTGCTCACCACGTGTCATGCCTGCCAGTTTGACAAGCTAAAAGCAAGGATCTTCGTGTGTACTGTTCCTCCCGACAGTTTGCTTCGTTATTTAGAACAAGGCCCCTAATCTCTGGAGTGATGATTTCCAGAGCTACAAAAAGCACGTGATATTCTGGCACTGGTACAGCCTGGCTGGCCTGAGTTTTGCCAGACGAGATAGATATCAGCAGTGTTCATGTGTGTGCAGAACCTTAGCTGGCTGGTGTCAGTGCAGCCGCGTGATTAGTGTTGTTAACGTTTTCTGACTGATGCTGGGAGCCAGTGTGTTCTCCGTGTTATTTAGATTTTAACAGAAAAGCCTGATAATTGCTGCATTAGCCAGTTCTAGACTTCGGTAATAAAAACAACAAGAACTAACGAATGACTTTAATATTTATATAGTATTTGATATATGCTAGCCACTGTTCTGAGTGATTTATATATATTGACTCATTTGTTTCGCACAAAAACCCTTGAAGTAGAAATACTATGATTGTCTCCATTTACAGATGAGGAATATGAGGCAGAGTGTTTCATGAAATAATGCAATGTGGTTCTGTCGCTGACTACCCAGTTAGTGCAGACTTCACAGGTTAAGGGCATAGTCACCAAGAGGGCTGCTCTCACTTTAGACACCAAGCAGCCGTGAACTCTGGGTGTTTCCAGCCACCTGTGCTCTGACCAACTGGCTACAAATCATGGGTTCCCACTCTCCCCTCAGGTTTGATAATTTGCGGAATGACTCACAGAACTCAGGAAAGTGCTGTATTTATGATTATAATTTTGCTATAATGGATAAAAGTTAGGGCCAGCCAAAGAAGAGACCAATAGGGTGAGGTCTGGGAGGGTCCTGAATTTGGAGCTTCTGTCTCTTCCTCTCATGGAATCAGGACATATCACCCTTCCAGCACATTAATCACGAATGTGTTTGCTGACCAGAAAGCTCATCTGAACCTCAGTGTCCAGAGTTTTTATTGAGGTCCTATTACATAGACATCCTTGATTGAATCACTGGTTCCATGATAGCACTCAGTCTGCACCCCCTTTTCCTTTNATCTGCACCCCCTTTTCCTTTCTGAAGGTTGGGCTAACATCTCCTGGCCCAAAGCCCCAGTCCTCTAGTCACCTGGTTGGTCTTCCTGGTGACTAACCCCCGTCCAGAGTCATCTCATTAGCTCAAACTCAAGTGCCATCCAAGGGCCGCACCATGA
>NW_023179129.1:0-7507 GCF_002007445.2 Ailuropoda melanoleuca
AATATTAATAATAATAAACAATTATAATTTTGTAGGTTAAAGGATGACAAAGAAGGAAATATATGGACTAGCGGAAAATCCTTAGCTGGGTATTCTACCTAAACTTGGGAAGTGGGGAATCACCCTTCCTTTTGCAAATGAGGAAACTGAATCATAGAGAAGAATGCAGAGAATTAGAGCTTACCAGCAGCATACAATGAGTAGTANATTTGTGACTGCATGCATAACCTCTCTGTCTTTGTGGGTTCTGGTTATATTGGTAGTAAAAAAAAAAGAGAGAGAGAGGAAAGAAAAAAAAAGAAAAGGAAAGGAAGAAAAGAGAAAGGAGATGAGAGGGAAAAAATGAAATATATAGATTCACAATAATAATCTATAATAATAATATTAATAATAATAAACAATTATAATTTTGTAGGTTAAAGGATGACAAAGAAGGAAATATATGGACTAGCGGAAAATCCTTAGCTGGGTATTCTACCTAAACTTGGGAAGTGGGGAATCACCCTTCCTTTTACAAATGAGGAAACTGAATCATAGAGAAGAATGCAGAGAATTAGAGCTTACCAGCAGCATACAATGAGTAGTATTTGTGTCACTCGACTATGAGCTATACAGATGTTAGAGATGGGAACTGGGATTTTTATTTATTCTATGTTTCTTTTATGTTGATGCTTTAAAGCCCAAATCCTGCTTGGTGTAACATCTAAAATTTCTGAGAAATCCCATTAGGATGGCCCTATTACTATACGCTTTGTTTTCTAAATTCTGTCCTGGTTAAATAAATACAGAAATAGTCATTGACAAAGCCAGATTTCAGTTTTAGGTCTTTCTTTCTCTCAGTCCACGGCTTCTGTAACTCTGTTATTCTAACACTGTGATTCTCAACTGGGGGTGATTTTTGCCCTGTATGAAATTTTGGCCATGGGTGGTGACATTTCTTTTTAAAGATTTTGTTTATTTATTTAGAGAGAAAGAGAGAGAGTGGGGGGGAGAGAATCTCAAGCAGGTTGGAAATCAATGTGGGGTTTGATCTCACAACCCTGAGATCGTGACCTAGTTGAAATCAAGAGTCAGTTGCTTAACCAACTGAGCCACCCAGGCGCCCCTGGTGACATTTTTTATTCTCCACACTAGCTGATGAGGAAGGGTGCCACTAATATGTAGTAGACAGAAGTTGGGAATGCCACTAAACAATAGCAATGCATAAGACAGCCCCCACAACAAAAATTTACCAGCCTAAAAAATATAGTTAATGAAAAGAAATTTAAAAAGAAAGCTCTATTTTGTTAATGTATGTTTTATGATAACTAGACTATTATACCAATATTCAAATCAGCATGTCTGTTGGAAGATTTAAGTAAAAGCTGTTATTTATAATAGTACTGTAGATGGCTTCTGTTTTGTTATGCTTATTTATTTATTTTATTTTATTATTTTATTTTATTTTTTATTTTACAATACATATATTCCAGTGCCTAGCCCAGTGCCCAGCACATATTAGGTTTTCAGTACATACTTGCAGAATTAAGAGAATTGTTGGATAGATACATCATTACTAATTATTGTTAAGTGTCTACTATCCTTCAGCCAATTTATATACATACTCTCTAATCTTAGAAATATTACTTTAAAGAAGATGTTATCATCTGTACTTTTTAGATTTAGTTCCATATCCCTAAAATGGCTAAGTTGCATTTAGAATCCCTCCAAAACTTTGGGAACTGATAAGAGTCCCTGCTGATTTCCTGGAAGCTCATTCTGTGCATATTAACTACCATAAAAAGAAGATGCTATACCCACAGAATCTAGAAAGTTGTACAACATTGATAATTTTTTTTACTAAAACATATGAGTTTACCATAATATAAATATTTCTAACTTTTGAAATTTACATTAAATTGGACTTTTATCACATGTACTCTCATTTAGAGTATGTCTACATTGTGATTTGGGATTAGAGCATGCCCAAACGAGGATTGCTAAAAAACAGACAAGGAAGACTGCTATGGTTTCTAACACTTCTTTTTGGCATACCTTCCTCATGTGCCAGGTTTTTATTTATTTAATCTTATATGTTTTCTCTTTGATAAATTGGAATGCAAAACGTGAATATAATAGGGCAATTTAACTTCAGCTTCTTACAGAAAAGCCTTCAATGAATTGGGTAAAATAGTGTGCGTGCACACACACACATGCACGTGCACATGTGCTCAAGAAGCATTTATTTGAGCAATATGTTAGTATGTTTTAAATACATTAGAGGAAGGGGCACCTGGCTGGCTCAGTTGGTGGAGCATGCAACACTTGATCTTGGGATAGTGAGTTTGAGCCCCATATTGGGTATAGAGATTACTTAAAAATAAAACCTTTAAAAAAATTAGAGGAAGATTTTATTCCTCATTTTATGAGGTAGTTCTTATTTATGAGAAAGGTGGGAGCTAAGTATGGTTATTGACATATATGAAATGCCAACTTTGTCCCAAGACTTGTGCTGGGTATTTTGGTATATATCTATTTTCATCATTTTAACAGGCATGTATGAAGTATTTCACTGAGCTTTAAACGTGAAGGTAAGAATTCTGACTAGGGAATAAACATATTAAAATATGCTCAACTTCACTAGAAATAAGGTGAATCATTACCATGACAATGAGATTACATATCTCATCTACCAGATTTGGAGAAATTGAAGTATCTAACGGTGGGCTGGACTGTGGAGCAATTGAATCTGCTGGCAAATTATAAATAGTATTACCTGGAAAACAATTTGACATTAACTAGGGAAGTAAAAATGTGGATGCTTGCATGGACCTTTTTTTTTTTTTTATATACATTTTTTTTTTAGACTTTTTAATTTCTTTATTCAACAGAGATAGAGACAGCCAGCGAGAGAGGGGACACAAGCNGTCTACCAGATTTGGAGAAATTGAAGTATCTAACGGTTGGCTGGACTGTGGAGCAATTGAATCTGCTGGCAAATTATAAATAGTATTGCCTGGAAAACAATTTGACATTAACTAGGAAAGTAAAAATGTGGATGCTTGCATGGACCTTTTTAATAAGTGTTTCATTAATCAAGGATTATGGTTAATTTAATATGAACACTTGATGTCCATCTGACTAGACTGGGGGTGGTAGGCTCTATATACTCCCCAGCAATNTGCATGGACCTTTTTAATAAATGTTTCATTAATCAAGGATTATGGTTAATTTAATATGAACACTTGATGTCCATCTGACTAGACTGGGGGTGGTAGGCTCTATATACTCCCCAGCAATAGCCATCCTAAGAGTTTACCCTAGTGACACTCCCATACATCCAGAGACACAGATAAAAAATGCTCATAGAAGCATTGTTTGTAATAGTAAAACAAAACAAAACTAGGGGGAAAGACCCAAATAGCTATTTTCATAAAATGGTTAAATACATTATCTTATTATAGTTATATAAGAGGATATTGCACAGTAATGAAAATCACTGAACTACAGTTAAATATATTCAAAGGGATGAATCACAAACATAAAAAAAGCAATTTGCAGAAAAAATGCATTCAGTATGATGCATATATATGAATTTCAAAAACATGAATAATTAAACAATATCTTATTTAGGGATGCACATACATACAGGAAAACTCTAAATGCTGTAAGGGAATGGCTACTCTGAAAGTTCAGGAGTTTAATTTTTTCTCAGAGAGTGTGGAGAGAAGGGGATGGGTCTTAAGAGAGATATTCAGGGGTCTCCAGTGGTATTGTGACATTTTGTTTCTAAATGTGGTAGACATAAAATTATTTTGTTATTGTTTGTTTTTCCTTTCAAAAGTATTTCATACATTCTTCTGAATTAATTAAATGTTAAACACAAATTACTTTCACTGAGGTAAATCTCAGAAGTGTTGAATAACCTATCCAAATTTACATGGAGAAGAACCCATTAATGACTTTGATCCAGAGCCCATGTTTCCCCATTTCATTGTTGACTTTGCTCAGGGGAAAATCCTCCTCGTACAGAGTCCAGGAAGAAATTGCCTTATTTTCTTTTATCAGTGAAAGTTGTGNAACGTACAACTATAGTAATTAACTTAGCATAAATACTCAGTCCATGTATTGTCCTTCTTATAATTATTTCTGATTTCTTACCTTTGAAATTGCTTTATTACGACAATCATATTCCATATGTAATCTAATATAATAAATAATCAATATTTTCTTACAAATAGCAAATTAAGTTTTATGTAAGAAAATAAATAATTTAGAGCTAGTTCATTCCTTTAAAGATCTGAATATTACCTGTAAATCTGAATCCATAGTTCTTTTTTTTTTCTCCCTCAATCTCCCTAGCCCTTTGAGTTTAACATGTTTCTAAAACCAGTGTGTTCTCATAGCAAAGGAAAAAATCAACCTGTGGATTGGGAGAGACAATCTGTGGAATTGAAGAAAATATTTGCAATCCATAAATACAATAAGGGGTTAATATCTAAAATAGATAAGGAAGTCAAACAACTTAATACCAAAAAACAAATAATCTGATTAAAAAATGGGCAAAGGACCTGAGCAGATATTTCTCCAAAGAAGACATGCAAATGATCAACAGGTATATGAAATATGCTCAACATCACCAATCATCAGAAAAATGCAAATTGAAACTGCAACGGGATATTACTTTACATCTGTTAGAGTACCTATTATCAAAAAGATAAAAGATACCAAGTGTTAATGAGGGTATAGAGAATACTGTATACTGTTGGTGGGAATATAAATTGGTACAACCATTAAGGACAACAGTATGAAGGTTTCTCAAAAAATTAAAAATAGAGCTACTATTAAAAATAAAACTCCCACTTCTAGGTATATATTTAAAGGAAATCAGTATCTCAAAGAGATATCTGCACCCCCATGTAGCATTATTGTAGCATTATTCATAGTAGCCAAGATATGGAAACAACTTAAGTGTCTGTTGATAGATGAACAGATAAAAAAAAATGTGGTGTATAAATACAATGGAATATTTTTCAGCTTTAAGAAAGAAGGAAATCCTTGATCCCAGGGTCCTGGGATCAAGTCCCACATGGGGCTCCCTGCTCAGCAGGGAGCATGCTTCTCCCTCTCCCTGCTGCTCTGCCTGCTTGTGCTCTTTCTCTCTGTCAAATAAATAAATAAAATATTAAGAAAAAGAAGAAGAAGGAAATCCTGACATTCACTAGAGTATGGATAAAGCTAAAGGATATTATGCTTAGTGAAATAAGCCAGAGAGAGAAAGGCAAATACTGCATTATCTTAATTACATATGGAACCTAAAACAGTCTATTTCATAAAAGCAGAGAATGGAATGGTGGTTGTCAGAGACTGGGGATAAGAGTACATAGGGAAATGTTAGCCAAAGGGTGAAATGTTATTCAGGATGAATAAGTTCTGGAGATCTAGTTTACAACATGGTGACTATAGTTATAATACTCTACTGTATGTTTGAAATTTGTAGAAGGGTAGATTTTAAGTGTTCTCACAATATACACAAAAATATAACTGTGAATTGATAGATATATTAATTAGGTTAATTGTGGTACTGATTTCATAGTAGATAAACATATCAAAACATCATGTTGTGCACCTTAAATATGTACAAATTTTATTTGTCAACTATACTTCAGTAAAGCTGGGAAAAATCAGCTACTAAGAGGGGGGAAAAATAAAACCACTGAGTTCTCAGCTTAGGGTAAAGCAGGTGTATAGTGTTGTCCTGGGGAAATGTACATACTCCAGGCTCAGTTCAACATTTGGAGAGTATGTCACATCAGTAATCACAAGAAAGTTTCTCTAGAATTAATCACATTTTGAAAAATATGTTGGCCTATAAAAAGCCCTACATAAATATGTGATTATTTTTCTAGGTATGGAAAAGGTGGTAAGAGGCCAGGAGCAGATGATAGTTGGCTCTGAGTTATTTAGGGGAAACCCTTGGCTCTATTTCACCACAGCTTTTCAGAGGGCAGCTGAGGCCAATTTGATGGGGCATGCTGTAAGCAATTGAGTATTCAGCTTTTCCATAATTTTAATTATTATTTTTTTCCAGGATGAGGATTGGTAACTCCAGTAGCTTATCTGACCAGTAAAACTCAGTGTCATTAGAAAATTTAAACACTGTAAACCAAATTTACATAATTTTCAGAGTCATGCTACATTCCATGTACAAAGAAAAGAGCAGGTAATGAAGAATCAAAATGACATGGTTTGAGTCTGGGCTCTGCCATGTCATACACGCTTAGCTTCTTACCACATCAAACTTAACCTCTCTGAGCCTTTGTTTACAAATGTCTGAGATGGGAATGGAGACTTATATCTTGCATGGCTATTAGGAGGATTATATGACTCAGTGTGTATAACAATACAACACAGTATCTGCTACAGAGCCCTGTTTGGGTAGTAAATGTTAGCTCCCTTAGCTACAGTGTGAAATAAACATGAATTAGTAAATTAATGTATAGTTTTTACACTCAAGCATCGATTAGGTGATTAATTGATTATTGACTGATTCCTTCACGCAATCCTTTTTTTTGACTCTTTTAGTCATATAACAACCATTTGCTGGTCACCTACTATATGGGAAACAAACTAGCTTTTCTAGGAAATACTGTCTCATCAAATGTTATATACATCATCTGGAAGAATGTATGAGAAATTAAATCTACTACTCAGATGACAGCAGTTCTTTCTATAAGCACTCNATCTACTACTCAGATGACAGCAGTTCTTTCTATAAGCACTCCCAAAGGTGAGAATTTGTATATGTTAATAACAGTAGGGGAAAAACAAGATACATTAGCATTTATACATGGTTGTACAGGCGGAGAAGGCTAGGGCAAAGAATAGGGAAGCAGATCCAACAAATTTATATTCTCTCCATGTCAGACTACAAATCAATCCCTAGGATTATATCTTTTCATTTATTCTGGTCATTCAGTCATTTGTCCATTCTCCAATCTGCCTACCTTACTTTCATCTATCTCTTTCCATCCACCAACTCATGAATTCACCCATCAAATACTTATTAAACCCCTATTAAGTTCAAGGCCCCAAGAAAATAATAATAGGTCCATTTCCTCAAGGACTTCATTACCTACTTGCAGAATGAGCATGACATAGATAATTAAAGAACTTTGGGTTAGTTTGTTTTAGTAACATTTCATTTAGGTTGGTGGCTATGAACTCAAGGATGAAGACCTGACCTGAATCTTTTTTCTCTACACAGTGAACTTAAGCAAGTTAACTAACATTTCTCAGCCACCATTTATTTCACTATTAACGTGTGATTGTAATAATGCATATTTCATATTTGCACAGATTAAATGAGATAATATATGAGAAGCTTTATTCAATATTTGAAATATCATCATGATGTTAGATGATATAGAGGAACTAACTTGATTTTGGTGTGGAGGTGTCAGAGATATTTTCCAGAATGGACCCGTAGGACAGAAGGTAGTCAGATTTTCCAGGCAGCAAACCAAGG
>NW_023179130.1:0-1459 GCF_002007445.2 Ailuropoda melanoleuca
ATGCAGCAAATGACTGCAGCTGGAGGAGGGGAACAGAAAAATAACCCTCTGTTCAAGCATACCATTAGTAAGTATCTCAGCAGGGTTGTTACTTTTGTTATTTTTTGTGTTTATTTTTTGTTGAAATTGACAAGATGATCTTAAGTTTTTATGGGAAGATAAACTGAATTGGCCAAAAGAATTCTGAAAAAGCGGAACAAAGTTTGAGGTTCACAGTAACTGATTTCTAGCCATACAGCAGCAGTCAAGAAAGTTCTATGCTGGAGAAAGGCTAGACCCAGCGTTTCTGGAACATGTGAAACCAGCGTGGCAGCGGCGCCCTTTTACAGGACGTGCAGAAGCCCAAGAAGGGGGGTAAAACCCTGCACACCGCGGAAGCTGCCCCAGTCCTGCGTAAGAACCTGAGGCTGACGCCTTCGGTCGGTGTGCCCGGGGCTCTGGCACGCAGACTCTAACTTCTAACTTCGTAGGAAACACCGGCTTCAGGAAGAGGCGAAGGTCCTCACGCAGGTGGCGACCACCTGACGAGCTCCGCAGGCCGGCCCCCAGGGTGGGCGGGGCAGGTACCTGACTAGCCGCCTCCAGAACCCAGGGACAGTTAAGGGCCCCCTCGGGCC
Organism: Ailuropoda melanoleuca; assembly: GCF_002007445.2. NCBI lineage: Eukaryota > Metazoa > Chordata > Mammalia > Carnivora > Ursidae > Ailuropoda > Ailuropoda melanoleuca. Next base: position 618 of record NW_023179130.1, read on the forward strand.
TTCCCCTAGTGTCAGGGCTTCTGCCTGAACCTCTCCCTGCAGCTACCAGGCTGATCTGTAACCACCCCGTGTCCTCCTCCAAGCTGCGGACCAACTGGAAACAATGAAGCTTTCTGCAGGGCTGGGTGTGTGGGGTGGGGTGCGTGAGTCAGGGCTTCTGTCTGAACCTCTCCCTGCAGCTACAAGGCTGCTCTGTAACCACCCAGAGTCCTCCTCCAAGCTGCAGACCAACTGGAAACAATGAAGCTTTCTGCAGGGCTGGGTGTGTGGGTGGGGCGCGGGATCCGCCTACGAGGAGACTCAAGCAGTCAAAACCCCTATTGTGTTCAATGGATTTTCAGTAAACATCAAGGAAATCCAGGGGATAAAGGATAATATTTTCAACAAATGGTGCTGGAAAAGTTGGATATCCATAAGCAAAACAATAAAGAACCTTCATTCTTACATCTTGCCTTATATAAAAATTAAATATAAATTGATCATAGAAATCATCCATTAAAGAACAGATTGATAGATTGGACTTCACCGAAACTGAAAACACCAGCTTTTCAAAAGACAAGGTTAAACAATAAAAAGACAAGCCACAGGGGCACCTGGGTGGCTCAGTCGGTTGAGCTCCAGACTCTTGATTTCTGCTGGGGTAGTGATCTGGGGCGGTAGGATTCAGACCCCACCCACCCGCTCAGCCCTCACTGTGGAGTCTGTTAGGATTCTCTCTCCCCCTCCCGCACTCACGAACTCTCTCTCTCTAAACAAATAATTAAAAAAAAATTTTTTAAAGACAAGCTATAAAATAGAGAAAAAATTTGCAAACCATTGATAAAGGACTGGTATCCAAATCA
>NW_023179131.1:0-3165 GCF_002007445.2 Ailuropoda melanoleuca
AGTACTCTTGGTTGATTTACAAAAGATAGTAAGTTTATATGAATTGCTCTAATTTCTCTACCTATATGTTTTTTTCTCCCTTTTGTTTATTAAGCTTATTTATTTTGTCTTCTTTCCATTTCAGTATAGTGAGATTTGATCTCTGTTTTCCCTAGAAAACAGAGCAGGGATCAATGTGTGGAGGTATGGGTAAAAAGCTCTGTTCCAAATTTACAAAATGCTTTCTAGTAGTCAGAACTTTCCAGAGATAGCTAGCCTGCATTAGCAGGTGGTATATTCTCTGGCATTATTAATGTTATAGTTGGAGGAACACTGGTGGAAGTGTTACAGACAGGGACAAAAGCACTGGATTTCAATTTTAGGTGGCTTTAAGGTAACTGATCCTCTTATCAGCCTTTATAGGGGCAGGGGGACAGAACAGATACCAAAAGAGTATACCTATTAATATCAATGGAAGACAAGATAGTCATATAGCCATTTATTTATATCCATGCTTTTTCTTTTTCTTTTTTTTTTAAAGATTTTATTTTTATTTATTCGACAGAGAGAGAGACAGCCAGCGAGAGAGGGAACACAAGCAGGGGGAGTGGGAGAGGAAGAAGCAGGCTCATAGCAGAAGAGCNAGAAGAGCCTGATGTGGGACTCTATCCCATAACGCCGGGATCACGCCCTGAGCTGAAGGCAGAGGCTTAACCGCTGTGCCACCCAGGCGCCCCATATCCATGCTTTTTCTCCCTTAATAGATCACAAACCAATCAAGGACAGTGACTAATTAACTGAGCAATAATGATGGTTATGACCAATGATGATGGCATCAATGACAACAAGGTTTTTTAAAAATATATTTTTAATTGGTTCTTAAAAGTTATGAATATTCAGTGTCTATTCTTGAAAATTAGAAACTGTTAATTAAAATTTACATGACTCATATATAGCCAGAATTAACCTTTGGGTGCCCTGGGTCTTTTTCCCATGCAAAACAAAATTTTTCTTTTCTTCTCTTCCCTCCCCTCCTCTCCTTTCTTCATAGTTGCCGTCTCCTCCTCCTCCTCCTCCTCCTTCTTCTTCTTCTTTAAGAACAAGGGCTCTGAAATTAGACAGCTCTTGATTCAAATTGTGGCTTCAAACATAGTAATCATGTGAGAAATAACAAGTTATTTAATTCCTATGAATCTTGAATTCTTTATTTATAAAAGGTGGCTAATAATAGTACATATTCCACCTTATTCTATAGTCTTGAGAATTAGTCATGGCAAAATATGTAAAGCCTTTAACATAAGGTCTAACTTATAGCCAGTGCTCAATATAACAGCATAAACAACATATATTATAAGATTGTTAATAAAATAAATAATAGTTATTTGTTTGCAGTTGCTGTCCACATAGGGATATGAAGGATGTGAGTCTATTACTTTATGTTGTAGATGGTTGACCTACCTGGCCTGTAAGAGTGCACCAGCCGTAGTGGGCTCTGTGTTCCTGTCTTAGACTCTACTTTCATTTGCCATATAAGTTATAGGCTAGCACAGTGTAAGAAAAGCCCTGATATAATAAACTAGGAAATCTGTACAGTCTGCAGGGGTGGCTTGTGTCCTCATTACTGGAGAAGAAAGTGTATTCAGCATCATCCAGGTCCTTTTCTGCGTACATTTCCATATTGATTAAACTTCACCATTCCTGACTTCTTCAAATTGCTCTCTCAGGCCTCATCTCCTTGTTGCTTTGCCATCTGTTTAATGTGTCTCTTGCTGGCCTGATGATCTAGCCTTCATTTTTCTTTGCATGTATTCCACAGTCAATCAGGTAAAAATAAGAATGATAAATGAGCATCTATTGAGTGCCTACTATATTTGATATTTTCCAAAATGTTATCCAATTCACAGTAACCCTATCAAATGGGTATTACATCCATTTCTACTTGACAAATAAAGAAACAGCACCCTGACCATAAAACTACAAATAGGAAGAACTGGGATTCGAACTACATGTCTATGCTCTTACCACTAGCCTGCTCTTTCCAATGCTTATAGGTAATACCATGTGTTAGGTGATGTGTAAAAAGCTGAACTAAGCGAGGCAAGACCCCCGTCCACAAAGAGCTTATAATTTAGATCATGATTCAAAAAGACAGAGGCTTATGGCATACTTGATAGGTAATGGAAATGAATGCAGCTGTCCATGGAAATGTAATGAGTGGTGGGAAATAGGATAAATGGGAGAATCCATTTTTCTTTTCAAGAGTGCAGTTGCTACTTTGTAGCCATTAGAGAAGCTCTGTCCACTGTTGCCTTCTGAATTTAAAAAAAAATCTGGATTTTTGTGTTATCTTCTTATCTTTAGATATTGAAAACTAGAAAAACAATGATAATAGCAACAAAGCAATATATGGACCTATAGAATTAGTAGAGCCCATTACATTTCCCAGAGATGTCTGGCAGGCTATCTTTTCTACTTCTGCAGCACTGGGTTCTGGAATGTTATCAGACCAATCCTGACTGTACCTGGAAAATGAAAGCATGGTGATTGAGAGCTTGGCTATATATTGTATAGTCCATGTTTATGTTGTAAATTGCAGAACTTTGAGATTGATGGGTACTCTAGGCCAAGATGAGGTGGTCCTTGGCACATNGAAAGCATGGTGATTGAGAGCTTGGCTATATATTGTATAGTCCATGTTTATGTTGTAAATTGCAGAACTTTGAGATTGATGGGTACTCTAGGCCAAGATGAGGTGGTCCTTGGCACATATGCTGATAAGGTGAAAGGTGACTGCTATGATTCCAAGAGTGCTCATGTGATTCTTGCTCATATAGATATTGTCATGTGCAAATGTGAGGCTTTGGAAATCTACACATGTCTCTCCATGTTGGAGACTCAGACTATTTTTTTCTACTGGGTACCTTGACTATGATGATTTTATTTTATATAATTCAGATAAGTAAATCATGTTTGATTTATCTCCACTCTTCTATATCAGGTATTTCTTCAATTCTTAACTATTATTGGCATTTGTCAAAGAGTGGTTGTATTTTATTCAAGAAAATATACCTATGGATTTCAGTTGCATACTGATGACTGAAGACCTCTGGTCTAGATCTTAAAATAAATGTGCCCATTAGACGTGAGAATGCTAGAGATGTGCATGCCAACACACACACACACACA
>NW_023179132.1:0-3298 GCF_002007445.2 Ailuropoda melanoleuca
AATTGACCAAAATGTTCAAAAGAAAATTATTTTAAACAACTTTAAAATATGCTTATTATAAATTCTCTTTTATATTTAAAAATATAAATATTATATATAAATTATAAATATTTAGGAATATAAATAAAATATATTTATATTTTCTATTTATTTTTACATTTAGGAATTCTAAACAATAATTAGAATAGTAGAATGTTAGAGTTGGAATGAATTTGAGAGATGATCCTATTTCATCTTCCTGTTTTAGAGATAAGAAAGGTTCAAAGAGAAGGGGAGTGACTTATACAAGTGACTTGTTATTTTATCCTGAGTTCTGATTACTTGCCATGTAGCACCAGAAACTGTTGAGAAGACTTCACTACTCTTTTACTGACCATAACTTATCTCTTGGATCTGAGAAGAAAGTGATCAGGAGCTTGGGCTTAGGTATAATATAAGTAGAATAGATTATAAACTAGTAATACACACACACACACACACACACACACACACACACACTTTTTTGAAGGGGGCATGCTTTGGTCACCTGGGAAGTGCATTGATTTTCTGTCGAATTAAGGTGTCTTAAAGATTCAGTAAACACCCAAGAATTTGTTTTTCTTAAAAATGTATGGGAATAACTTGGGCATTGTGTGTTTTAAAAAGGAGAGCCTCTTACAATATGGTCTCGAAAACAGTGAAATGCAGTGAGGTTGAATGGGATGTGGAGCAGGAGTCGTCGTAACCGTGGCCAAGTCCCAGGATCCTGAGGCTCAGTTTCTCACGTAAAGTGGTGATAGTAATAATACCCATCTCACATAGTGCCTGTGAAATGTCAGAGAAGATGATGACATCGAGCTGCTTTGTAATTTGTGAAGTGCTAAGGAGAGAGTAGTCACTAAATGATTTACATCTTCATCTCCTTTAATTGGAATGATTAAAGTTTGATTCATTTGCTTTCTCATACTTGTCCTTAGGTAGGCTCAGGGGAAAATGGGTAAGTATGTAGCTTGAACCCTGGTCATGGAGGGAGAATTTGAATGAAAGATGAGGAAATACTTATAAAATCACTGGTTTGTTTTCAGCTGTTTTCCTGTGAGACCATTACTCTTTATAAAAGCTATACTTGGGTTTTCTGTTTGTTTGTTTGTTTGTTTGGTGACCCCTCTTGATTGCATATGTAGTATGCATTTTCTGGTGGCTCTGTTGCTTTATGAGTTCTCATTCCTAAGTTTCCCATAGTCCAACATCCTGAAAGATAATTTTTCAGAAAAGGAAGTTGTCTGTTTTGTTTTTTTTTTAATAATAAATTTGATTGTTTTCTTCATTGCTCTTTTTTTTTTTTTAAAGATTTTATTTATTTATTTGACAGAGATAGAGACAGCCAGTGAGAGAGGGAACACAAGCAGGGGGAGTGGGAGAGGAAAAAGCAGGCTCCTAGCGGAGAAGCCTGATGTGGGGCTCGATCCCGTAATGCCGGGATCACGCCCTGAGCCGAAGGCAGATGCTTAACCGCTGTGCCACCCAGGCGCCCCTCTTCATTGCTCTTTTAAGGAGGCTAGTGGTTCTTGGGGAAGCTCAAGTAATTCTTGGTTTTGTTTTAATAGGCTCAGATCACCATGAAAGTAATCCAAGGCTTATACAGTGGGGTCACCACTGTGGAACTAGATACTTTGGCTGCTGAGACAGCTGCGACCTTGACGACTAAGCACCCTGACTATGCCATCCTGGCAGCAAGGATTGCAGTGTCCAACTTGCACAAAGAAACAAAGAAAGTGTTCAGTGGTGAGTCTGGAGAAAAAAGTTAGAATTCTCAGAAAATGTATAAGGCTACTCAAATGAAACCTTAAATGTCAAAAAAAAAAAAAAAGTTACATCTTATTTTAAAAATGTGCAAGTTAGTGGCAGAGAGGGGACTGGAACTTCCTGGTTCTCCATGCTGCTGACCTGCTGCATGAGAGAGTCAGTGATCCTTTTCTTCACCCTTTTCTCTTTTTAAAAGGTTTTATTTATTTGACACAGAGAGAGAGAGAGAGAGCGCGCGAGCGCAGCAGGGGGAATGGCAGGCCGAGGGGAGAGGGAGAAGCAGGCTCCTCTCTGAGCAGGGAGCCCCATGCGCGCCTCAATCCCAGGACCCTGGGATCATGACCTAGCCAAACGCAGAGGCTTAACCAACTGAGCTACCCAGGCCCCTCCCACCCCTTTTTTAAAGCCTATCTTTAGGTGGTTGATGGTGGTGTGGTTGGAAAAATGAATAATATTTATTGGTAAGTTCTGGGTTGAGCAATTTGTCACCATTAGCAAACGCTTCATTCAGTCACTCCCATTTTACAGCTCAGGGAATGTGGGCAAAGGAAGGTTAAATAATTTGTTCCGTATGTAACAAGTGATATATGAAAAGTCAACTGGTAGACTGAGATTAGAAATCTTTTGGCTGTCAATTCCAGATCTTTATGTAGGGCTCAAACATTATATCACCCTCTTCATTAGATTTATTGTACTTTTATTAATTATCCCAAAATTGATCTGTAGAGTCAAGACAATCTCAATCAAAATGCCAGCATTGTGTGTGCATATATGTTTTATATGTAAATGCAGAGGGCCACACTCTGCTTGATGTCTTGAAGAAAAGCAAAAAGACGGGGTTTATTAACTGTGTTTATAGAAATGAAATGCTTGGGATGATAGATTTTGAATTTAAAGTTGAGTTTCTATTCTGTTGGGATAAAAAAAAACATTTGAGAGGAGATAATAATTTCTGTTTTTATTTTCAACCAATAATTTTCAATGGTTTGGTCATCAGAGTCACCAGGGGATCTTTTTCAAATTACAAGAGCCTGTGTTTGCTCTGGAAAATTGTTTCCGTAACTTAGGCATTTTTATGTATTTATTCAACATGTATATGGTTATTGAGCACTTTCTGTGCTAGGCAGTGAGGTAGGTTGGCCTGAAAAAAAGGGGTTTCGACTATTACTGGGGGATTGAATTGGTTGTTAAGTGATTTTAACATTTATTTATTTAAAACATTTTTTAGATGTGATGGAAGATCTCTACAATTATATAAATCCACGTAATGGCAGACACTCTCCCATGGTGGCCAAGTCAACACTGGATATTGTTTTGGCCAATAAAGATGTATGTATAATGCTTTTCTGGTGAAAAAATTATTTTATAGATTTTTTTTTTAAAGCAATAAGCATACTTAAAAGAACTTAAACACTACAAGTAGTATAGGTAAGAAATTATTCTCTCTCTGAATCCTATTTTAACTTTCTAGAGCAAGAATGTTTTGTCATTTTTAAGTGTATTTTTCTAGAGC
>NW_023179133.1:0-2483 GCF_002007445.2 Ailuropoda melanoleuca
GGCCCCTGGCTATGAATCTACTCTTCCCTCACCTAGAGACATCTCCCTTTCTCCCTCCACCTGAATGACTCGGGAAGATTTCTCCAGTGATTAAACAGAAATCAGCATATTAAGTAAAGTGGTGTCTTCAAGACCTCAGTAATTTTTAAGAGATAATGGCCCCTCCAGATCCAAGACACAAATTCACAAAACATAACATCCACAGGAACATGTCATTCACAGGAAACTATATACATCTGACCCTTTCTGAACCGATTCCTGCCACCCATTCCCAGTGCAGAACAGGCTCCCTTCAGTGAGCACCTCACAGCTCAGCTGCATAATGGACCNCCAGCTGCATAATGGACCTCCCGGGAAGGATTTTTCACCTTTAGCCACTTTACAATCCCTCTCAATGCCTCTTTGTGGCCATGGTGCCACTCTCTGGCCAAGAGCATGATCATTAACAAAAATTCTCTCCCTGACCAAATTCTAATCAGCTTTCTCTGAGCTCTTTTTCAACTATGTCTCCACTTTTGGACTTTTGTGTTCATCTCTGTATTATGTAAATTTAGTAATAATTCTGCTAAGTCAATGTAGCCACCCTCAATATCTTTTCACCCTGCATATATGATCAGATTCCTCATCTTCCACCATCCCCCACATAATGTCTAATCATCTTGGCCTGCCTTAGCAAGAATCCTCTTAGGTCTGTTAAGCCAGAAAATGCCTTATCCTGATATTTCCCTTTGTAATTTTCCATCCACTGACTCCCATTCTGTTCCTTGGATGTAAATTCCCCTTTAACTTTCTGTATTTGGAATTGATCCCAATCTCTCTCTCCTCCTGCAAGACCCCATTGCAGTGTCCCTATACTTATCTTGATGCCTCCTGTTGAATAGTCTGCCTTACATTTTTTTTACAAGTGAATAAATATTCTTCTCTTTAATATCATTTACTTAGCACATAGATATACGTCAGATACTTCTAAGTGTAAGCACTTGAAATCTAACACAAGACAGTACTGGGACAAGAAAAAACTTTTATTATCAAAAATAATCAAATTCCAGGGGCGCCTGGGTGGCACAGCGGTTAAGCGCCTGCCTTCGGCTCAGGGCGTGATCCTGGCGTTATGGGATCGAGCCCCACGTCAGGCTCTTCGCTATGAGCCTGCTTCTTCCTCTCCCACTCCCCCTGCTTGTGTTCCCTCTCTCGCTGGCTGTCTCTGTCTCTGTCGAATAAATGAATAAAATCTTAAAAAAAAAAAAATAATCAAATTCCAGTAAGACTTAGAATACAGTTGCTTGATCCAGAAGCTCAGTTACCACTAGAATCCTTCTCCTTTCCTTCTAGGTTGGCTTCAATCCTCAGACAATATCCACATGGCATTGTTCAGGCATATACCCCACTCTGGGCTCCAGAGATGGACAGAGACAGCTTTTCACAGGGCTCATGTTAAAGAAAAAAAAAAAAATAGGAAGGTCTCTGACTGACCTAGGTTAAGTCAAGGGTTTGCCGGGGAGACAGAATCTAAAATAGCACGATTGTTCTCACTCTAGCCACATTATTAAAGTGACGGGTACAGTATCGTTTTTCAGGAGAGGAGAGTGCAATGCACTTTTCTGAATAGATGACACAGCATATGTCACTAGCATAGTTTAGTGACCTTCAGACATAAATCCATCAAAGATCCCCCCACTCTCTGTCAGGCCACCCTATCTGGTATCGTCTGTTTGTTCTCCTCTTGACTCGTTTCGACTATAGGTGCTCAGACCTCTGTGTGTTTGGTCAGTGCTGGCCTTGATGGAGATAGAGGAGGAAAGAGAACAAGAGTTCCTAGAAATAGAGGTACTCACTCCACTTCAGTTTTTGTTGTTGGTGGTGGTGGTGGTTTTGGTTTTGTTTGTTTGTTTGTTTGTTTGTTTGTTTGTTGTAGGCTCACCCTTTTCTTCCTGGATCTTTTTTTTTTATTTTTTTTTATTTTTTTTAAATTTTATTTTATTATATTGTGTTAATCACCATACAGTACATCCCCAGATTCCGATGTAAAGTTTGATGCTTCATTAGTTGCGTATAACACCCAGTGCACCATGCAATACGTGCCCTCCCTACTACCCATCACCAGGCTATCCCCTTCCCCCACCCCCTCTTCCTGGATCTTAAGCCCACTTGTCTTATCACACAACATTTTTCCTAGAACATCTCATCCAAGGCTATCCTATTACTACTATATGTAGATGGCACACAAGTGTTTATCTCCAGTGCAGAACTTTTTCTGAGCTTCAGACTTGTGTGTCCAACTGCCTCCATGGCTTCTTTTCTGGGATATCTCAACATAACTAAAAGAAAGCATGCCTCACGGAGAGCTTACGATCTTCTCTTTCTCTGAAACTAGATCTCTTTCTGCAATATGCCCTAGCATTACAACTTAAAATAAATTATCTTCATCTAACAACAGAAGCTAGAAAACTAGTACTCACCCTTGACTCCTCATCCTCCCTTAC
>NW_023179134.1:0-2142 GCF_002007445.2 Ailuropoda melanoleuca
TAGGCTACCCAGAGCAGGATCATTTGGGGCTTATCCTACATGTAGACCCAGTGGCCTGAGACTTCTCATACCAAGTTTCTCAGGAAAGCTTACTCATGCTTAATGGGCAGAAAAACAGTCCTGAGGATGTCCACGTCCTAACCCCCAGAACCTGTAAATACGCCACCTTACATAGCAACAGGGCTTTGTGGAAGTGCTTCAAGGATAACTAGAGGGTCATGGATTACTGGGCAGACCTGATGTAATCACAAAACCCTTTAAAGTCAGAGAATTAGAGTCATATGGGACAAAGGAAAAAGTGTCAGAGAGATGCAATGGGAGAAGGACCCTGCCGACCATGGCTAGCTTTCGAGCTAAAGCAAAGAGCCAGGGACCAAAGAAAGCAGGTAGCCTCTAGAAGCTGGATAGTGCAAGGAGTGGACTCTCCCTGAGCACCCCCAGAAGGCAACCTCGCCCACTCACATCTTGATTTTAGTCCAGTGAGACCCATGTTGAACTTGTGACCTACAGAACTGTGAGGCAATAAATTTGTATTTTTTACGTCACTACACGAATGGTAATTTGTTACAGCTGCAATAGGAAAGGAACATGCACTGGATTTTGAGAACCACATTTTCTAGAGGTACTAACATAAGGGGCCATACCTGAGGCCTGGACACACACAGTACAGCCCCCTGTCATTGGGAGATAGCAGTCTTCATCGCTTTCCTCCCAGAACAGGGACAACAGCCAAACCAGCACACAGTCATAGTCCTGTTGATTTAGAGAGGGCCAAACCCACCTGTTACTTCCCTTAGACACTCCAAAGATCCTAGGTTGTGTAAGCACCATGCAGAAGATATATACATATCTATCTATCTATCTATCTATCTATCTATCTATCTATCTATCATCTATCATCTATCTATCTATACCGCTTTCTTTTTAAAGATTTAGTTATTTATTTGAGAGAGAAGGAGAGTGCACAGNCACTTGAACCTAGTGAAGTGACTCTACGTGGGAGAGTGGATGATGTTCACAGGAGAAATGAGAGAATGTTCTAGATTGAGTAGGGATGCAAGTAAAGATTGGGTTGGGGGTGGGAAGGCAGTAAGGATAAAGGGAACATGCCCTTCTTGGTGTGCAGTCACCAACAGACACAATGGTGTTTGCTTTCCGAAATTATCCCTCCATCACCCCACAATGGGCTGAAGATATCAGAATTTTGTTTTTCTGGCTTCTTTTGTGCCTAGTTCATGGGACTAGGACCTAATCCTATTTAAAAAGAGCTTGAGGGAAAGTCAGATGGAGAGCTCTAGAGACTTTCTTTCTTGATAAAACTGTTGTAGGGAAGAAAGCGTCCCTTTTCTTTGTTTCTGAACATGGTCCTGCCTAATGCCAAGCTGTGACCTGATGAAGCCATTCTGTAAACTTGAACATCTCTGAAGATGCGGAATGGAAAGATGAAGTGTGGGCAGCCCTGATGTTGTTGTTCAGCTGCTCCACCAACCCAGATGGGCACTGCCCAGCATGCAGACTTGTGGTTAGAGTCTGAGAGAGGACTGTCTTTATAATTATATCTCTGTTAACAGATTTCCCTATTAAGATGAAAACGCACTAACTGTGGTGGGGGAAGAAGGCAGGCTGTTAAGGAACCTAATGCCTCACTGTTCACCCTGGATTTGCGTGTAGGTAGTCCACATCTGGGGACATGTTAGGGGCCGAAGTTCCTGACCCATCTGAAGGCCTCTTGTCATCTCAGACTGCATTAATGCCCTCTTTCGGACGGCAGATTTCATTCACAGTCCAGTGCATAGTGTCTGAATCTGAAATACACATGCCTCTGCCGTGGACTGCTCATGGATGTCCTACCACACCAGGTCGGGCTGGGCAAAAGCTGGCCCTTCTCGAAGGCTCAGGTGTCATGGATATATTCCCACCATCTGTTTAGAAGATGAAAAAAAGTTACCCAAGCAAGCAAACACACACGCATTCTCATGCACACACAGACATGCACACATATATATGTGCTCCCCATACACACATATACACAGAGGCACACGCATACGTGAAAGCACAGACATGCATACTCACACACATGTGCATGTACACACTTTAGGGGATTCGCTCTCATTCATAACTGTGTCTTTGGTTGCTTGAAAT
>NW_023179134.1:8697-10698 GCF_002007445.2 Ailuropoda melanoleuca
GGCAGGGAGTCTGGGGGATTGCTGCCCTTTTTCCCCAGCAGGCCGTGTCCTTCATCCTGTGATGCCGCTTGCCCTCTGGGGAGGGACATGTGGACACTCTCATTTTCTGCGGTGACAGCTTGCTGGCAGGGAGGGTGTCAGGAGCACTTGACTTGGTTCCTAAAGATTTGAGCCCATACTTGGCTCCTTCCTAGTCGTCCTTCTCTTTGTTTAAATGCCAGGCTTCCATCTCTGAGATGGGCGTGAATGTTCCTACTTTCTTGTCTCCGAAGGCCCCTGTGCACATCACATGAATTCATGGAAGCAGAAATGCCTTGTAAATGGCCCATTTGTGTTTCTCGAAGAGGGCTTCTTAGGCTACCCAGAGCAGGATCATTTGGGGCTTATCCTACATGTAGACCCAGTGGCCTGAGACTTCTCATACCAAGTTTCTCAGGAAAGCTTACTCATGCTTAATGGGCAGAAAAACAGTCCTGAGGATGTCCACGTCCTAACCCCCAGAACCTGTAAATACGCCACCTTACATAGCAACAGGGCTTTGTGGAAGTGCTTCAAGGATAACTAGAGGGTCATGGATTACTGGGCAGACCTGATGTAATCACAAAACCCTTTAAAGTCAGAGAATTAGAGTCATATGGGACAAAGGAAAAAGTGTCAGAGAGATGCAATGGGAGAAGGACCCTGCCGACCATGGCTAGCTTTCGAGCTAAAGCAAAGAGCCAGGGACCAAAGAAAGCAGGTAGCCTCTAGAAGCTGGATAGTGCAAGGAGTGGACTCTCCCTGAGCACCCCCAGAAGGCAACCTCGCCCACTCACATCTTGATTTTAGTCCAGTGAGACCCATGTTGAACTTGTGACCTACAGAACTGTGAGGCAATAAATTTGTATTTTTTACGTCACTACACGAATGGTAATTTGTTACAGCTGCAATAGGAAAGGAACATGCACTGGATTTTGAGAACCACATTTTCTAGAGGTACTAACATAAGGGGCCATACCTGAGGCCTGGACACACACAGTACAGCCCCCTGTCATTGGGAGATAGCAGTCTTCATCGCTTTCCTCCCAGAACAGGGACAACAGCCAAACCAGCACACAGTCATAGTCCTGTTGATTTAGAGAGGGCCAAACCCACCTGTTACTTCCCTTAGACACTCCAAAGATCCTAGGTTGTGTAAGCACCATGCAGAAGATATATACATATCTATCTATCTATCTATCTATCTATCTATCTATCTATCTATCATCTATCATCTATCTATCTATACCGCTTTCTTTTTAAAGATTTAGTTATTTATTTGAGAGAGAAGGAGAGTGCACAGAAAGGAGCAGAGGGAGAGAGAGAGACAAAATCCTCAAGCAGACTCCCCGCTGAGCAGGGAGCCTGACGCTGGGCTCAATCCCAGGACTCTGAGATCATGAACTAAGCCAAAATCAAGAGCCAACCCCTTAACCAACTGAGCCACTCAGGAGCCCCTGCAAGATCTATATTTAACCTGCTCCCTGTGTAGAGCAAAGACTGTGGGTTGAACAGCACTGGGCTGGGTGTGGGGTGAGGTGGGAGCATACATAGGTAGGGGCATGGTCTCTGAAAGCAAGGAATTCACATTTGAGTAATATAGATGTGGAAGCTAATGAATTACGTTGTGCAAACTTGAACTTAGTGAAGTGACTCTACGTGGGTGAGTGGACGATGTTCACAGGAGAAATGAGAGAATGTTCTAGATTGAGTAGGGATGCAAGTAAAGATTGGGTTGGGGGTGGGAAGGCAGTAAGGATAAAGGGAACATGCCCTTCTTGGTGTGCAGTCACCAACAGACACAATGGTGTTTGCTTTCCGAAATTATCCCTCCATCACCCCACAATGGGCTGAAGATATCAGAATTTTGTTTTTCTGGCTTCTTTTGTGCCTAGTTCATGGGACTAGGACCTAATCCTATTTAAAAAGAGCTTGAGGGAAAGTCAGATGGAGAGCTCTAGAGACTTTCTTTCTTGATAAAAC
>NW_023179134.1:10789-12911 GCF_002007445.2 Ailuropoda melanoleuca
AAATTATCCCTCCATCACCCCACAATGGGCTGAAGATATCAGAATTTTGTTTTTCTGGCTTCTTTTGTGCCTAGTTCATGGGACTAGGACCTAATCCTATTTAAAAAGAGCTTGAGGGAAAGTCAGATGGAGAGCTCTAGAGATTTTCTTTCTTGATAAAACAGTTGTAGGGAAGAAAGCGTCCCTCTTCTTTGTTTCTGAACATGGTCCTGCCTAATGCCAAGCTGTGACCTGATGAAGCCATTCTGTAAACTTGAACATCTCTGAAGATGCGGAATGGAAAGATGAAGTGTGGGCAGCCCTGATGTTGTTGTTTAGCTGCTCCACCAACCCAGATGGGCACTGCCCAGCATGCAGACTTGTGGTTAGAGTCTGAGAGAGGGACTGTCCTTATAATTATGTCTCTGTTAACAGATTTCCCTATTAAGCTGAAAACGCACTAACTGTGGTGGGGGAAGAAGGCAGGCTGTTAAGGAACCTAATGCCTCACTGTTCACCCTGGATTTGCGTGTAGGTAGTCCACATCTGGGGACATGTTAGGGGCCGAAGTTCCTGACCCATCTGAAGGCCTCTTGTCATCTCAGACTGCATTAATGCCCTCTTTCGAACGGCAGATTTCATTCACAGTCCAGTGCATAGTGTCTGAATCTGAAATACACATGCCTCTGCCATGGACTGCTCATGGATGTCCTACCACACCAGGTCGGGCTGGGCAAAAGCTGGCCCTTCTCGAAGGCTCAGGTGTCATGGATATATTCCCACCATCTGTTTAGAAGATGAAAAAAAGTTACCCAAGCAAGCAAACACACACGCATTCTCATGCACACACAGACATGCACACATATATATGTGCTCCCCATACACACATATACACAGAGGCACACGCATACGTGAAAGCACAGACATGCATACTCACACACATGTGCATGTACACACTTTAGGGGATTCGCTCTCATTCATAACTGTGTCTTTGGTTGCTTGAAATTTGGTTTTGATGATTTGAAATTTGGTCCTTGCAAAGTTTGAAGCTTACCTGTATTATATATATATAATATATATATGTTATATATATTATATATTATATATATATGTATTCATACAAATACATATATATTAAAGATTTATTTATTTTATTTGAGAAAAGGAGAGCAGGGAGAGGGGCAGAGGGAGAGAATCTTCAAGCAGACTCCCCACTGAGCCTGGAGCTCGACATGGGGCTCGATCTCATAACCCACGAGATCGTGACCTGAGTTGAAACCAAGAGTCAGACGTTTAACTGACTGAGCCACCCAGGTTCCCCCATATTATATTTTTTTGATTGAAGAATAGTTGACCCATGACCCATACTAATAGGGTCATGTATGTAATTTGACAGTTACATACATTATGAAATATTCACAACAATAAATTCAGTTGTCATCTGTCACCATACAAAGTTATCACAATATTATAGATCACGTTTCCTAGGCTGTACTTTTCATCTACATGACCTATTATTTTATAATTGGAAGTTTGTACCTCCTAATTCCCCTTCACTTATTTTGCCCATGCAATTCCCCTGTGGCAACCACCAATTTATTCTCTCTATTTATGAATTTGTTTGTTTTGTTTTTTAGATTACACATATAAGTGAAATCAAATGGTATGTGTTTTTCTCCATCTGACTTATTTTACTTAGCAGTATACTCAACTCTTTGTTGTTGCAAATGGCAAGATTCCATTCCTTTTTAAGACTGAGTAATATTCTATTACATATACGTACCATCTCTTCTTTATCCATTCAGCTATTGATGGTCACTTGGGTTGCTTCCATATCTTGGCTATCGTAAACAATGCAGCAGTAAACATAGGGGTGCATATATCTTTCTGAAATAGTTTTTTTTTGCTTATTTTCTTTGAGTAAATATCCAGCAGTAGAATTATTGGATTATGTGATATTTCTATTTTTAAGTTTTTGAGGAAGTTCCATACTGTTTTTCACGGTGCTGCACCAAATTACATTTCCAGCAATAGTTACTGAGTGTTCCTTCTTATCTACATCCTCACCAATGCTTGTTATTTCTTGTCTTTTTGATACTAGCCAATCTGACAGGTATGAGGTGATATGTCATTGTCATTTTGA
>NW_023179135.1:0-3585 GCF_002007445.2 Ailuropoda melanoleuca
GGCTAAATAAATTTTCTAAATGCAGAACTGCCAGTTGTTGGGTGAGGCTGGAGTCTAGCGCAGAGAGGACCCGCATGGCCCAGGATGAGACCAGAGGGTAGACGGAGGCCGAGTCATGTGTGACCAAAAACTGGAGTATGTACCCTTAAAATCACCTCAGTGTCAGAGTCCAGGACATTAATCTGTCTCAGAGTCAAACTAAAAATATTGCCTCTGGTGCTCACACGTAACATATCCATCAAAACCTGGGAAATATTCTTATCTTTCCTCTCTCTGACCACCCTAGCCCATGTCCAGCTCATCAGCAAACCCTGCCAATTCCATCGGCAGATATCTTTCCAAATCCATCTACTTCCTTTCACCTCCACTGTCACCACCCTCCATCAAGCCACTGCCCCTCCTGCCTCCGATCCCAAGGGGTAGAAGACTTCTCCGCAGTCGTGGGAAGGAGGGTGGGAGGGTAGGGACACCTTGATCTGCCGCCTTTGCAAGTTTCCTTGGTGTAAACACATCATGGCCTATTTCTTTCTTTTTTTTTTTAATGATTTTAATTATTTATTTGACACAGAGAGAGAGACAGCGAACGAGAGAGGGAACACAAGCAGGGGGAGTGGGAGAGGAAGAAGCAGGCTCCCAGAGGAGCAGGGAGCCTGATGCAGGGCTCGATCCCAGGACCCTGAGATCACGCCCTGAGCTGAAGGCAGACGCTTAACGACTGAGCCACCCAGGTGCCCCCATGGCCTATTTCAGCCTACCAAACTGATGCCACTAAATGTGGCCTTGGGGAGATACGTGCACAGTCAGCTTCCTGGAGCCTGAACCAGGCAGCAGCAGCCCCAGCACTACTTTTGTGGTTCTGTTCCTTTCCCAGAAAAGAAGGAAATCCTTCCATTCCATCCACATGGATGGACCGGAGGGCATTATGCAAAGTGAAATCAGTCAGACAGAGGAAAGACAAATCCCTATAGTCTCACTTGCAGGTGGAATCTAAAAAAAACCAAAGTCATGGAAAAAGAGATCAAATTTGTGGTTGTCAGAGGTGGGTGAGGGGGCATTAAGGGCATTAAGGGAGGGCGGTTCAAGGCACGAACTTCCAGTTTTAAGATAAATAAGTGCTGGGGATGTCGTGTACAGTATGATAACTGTAGTTAACACTGCTGGATGGATACTTGAAAGTTGCTAAAAGAGTAAGTCGTAAAAATTCTTATCACTAGAAAAAGTTTTATTTTCTTTTTTTTTTTTTTGGTAACTATATGAGTTAACATACGTTAACTATATGAGTTAACGTATGTTAACTAAACTTATTGTGGTAATCATTTTGTAATACATGTGTGGCAAGTCATTATGCTGTACACCTTAAACTTATACAGTGTTGCATGTGGGTCTTATTGCAGTAAAGAAAAAAATAAGTACAAGTAAAAGTAACTGGTATTTTTATATCAACATTATTCCATTAATAAATAACAATTTTAATTTTCTCTAGCTAGTTATTTATTTATTATTTATTTATTTTAGATTTTGTTTATTTGTCAGAAAGAGAGAGAGAGAGGCATGAGCAGGGGGAGGGGCACAGAGACAAGCAGACTCCCCTTGGAGCAGGGAACCGGACTCAGGGCTCTATCCCAGCCCAAGGCAGACACTAAACTGACTAAGCCACCCAGGCATCCCTGTCTCTAGCCTTTTAAAGGAAGGTTTTAAGCTTTTAAAACTAGTTTTAACTTAAAGATCTTTCTAAAATTCACAACTCTGATGAACTATGAGTTGGAACACAGGAAACTGTCAGGACTCCTTTCAGTGTGCAAAAAAGGTTCTCTCTGATATTAAAAACTCAGTTGCCACCCCTCTCTAAATAGGGGTAATCTCTTGAAGGACAACTGGACAATGGCTTCCCCAAGGTGGAAAGGAAGATTTATATTTTGTTGTATAATCTTTTGTACTGTTTGAATTTTTAAAACTACATGTCTGACTTCTTATTCAATAAGAAATTAAAACCAGTTGGAAAATGGCCTTCCAATCTAGAAGGAGAAAACCTCCTGATGGAAACAATGGAGATAAGATGCTTTTAGGGTTCCCCCCGCCCACAGGGGACTAGAAAGAGCTGGAAGAAATGGTTTCATATAAAGAGTGCTGAGGTCTTACAGATTGCACAAACAAATCTTTGAGCCAGCTGAACTTTTTAATCATTTACAGATATACCATTAACTCCATGCAACTTGCATCTAACATTCTCCCCCTTCCCAAGTCCTAACACTGCCCAACGGTGGACATGTAGGTCACGCCTGTGAACACCCTCTGGCTGGAGATGTATGTTGGGTCATTATGGACCTTGTGAGCCTCGTACAGCTGAAAGTCAAGACAAGAAAAGTTAGGACTGTCATATCCATCTCTCTTTTGCTAGCATGTCTTTCAGCACAAGGTAGGTGCTTAATAATTGTTATTCCTCTTTTCCCCCTCTAGACGCAGTGTTTAATTTGTTGATGGCCCTAGGCTTAAGCTAATGTACATGTCTTCCCTGGGAAGTGCTGCAGGCAGGAAGTGTGTGTGGTTCAGAAATGGAGCATGACTCTAGGGGAGGCAGCCAGGTTCCCAATAGTGCTTCCCTAGAACAGGCTGCACAGGCCCAGGACAGCAGGTGCCACCTTCCCTTCCTCAGCAGGAGACGTAGAATATTAGAAGTTAAATCACAGGCTAATTAGTAACTGCTCCCGTCTGACCGGTGCTGCATGATGTCCATAGTACATTTACAGATTTTCTCCTGAAGGTCTCACAACAATCCTGTGAAGTCCCCCATTTTAGAAAAGAGGAAGCTGAAACTCATTAAGTGATTTACCCAAGGTCAAAGCGTTGGCAACAGAACAAGGACCTCATTCCAGGTTTTCAGACGTTCAATGTGATGTTCTTTAGACTGCACCGTATTTGATGCTGGGAGAGGGTTCTCCCTGCTGCTTACCTTCACTATGCAGGTAGTATGTTGCTGGAACCCTTGATCAGGTCTGACAAACATTTGATTTCTCAGAGGTTCATGTTTCCCTTTGGTAGGGTAGCTTTCTTATAAGAATGCCAAACTTGTGTGACTGTAAATTAATTCCTTTGCCCTTGGGGGATTAAGCCTTCCAAGTGAATTGTAGCAACACATTTTTATAGATGCTGTTGGTAAAATAACCTGTTTAACCCTTGGCAGACTTTCAAAGGACTCACAAAAGCCCCAGCAGGGAGCAGCTGGCAGCCGACTGATACTCAGCCTTCCTTAACCTAAAATGTACCTTGTTACATACCCTAGTAAGAAGGCTTCAGCTGTAATTGCTACAATTTTTTTTTCATAATGAGAACATTTTATTACTCCACTGAACAGTGTGTGCCAGGAAATTCTGTACTTAAAAAAAAATTATTAAGTAAACCAAATAGTTGGACACCAGTATACCTTCCAAAAAGGAGATGCCCGTAGTTCAAGATACAGACTCGAACCCATCAACCCTTAAAACTCAAAACAAAATCCAGTCTTTACTTCATGTATACCATAAACTGATATAAATCCAATGTGTATTAAGGAATTAAAATTAAGGAATTAAAAGAACGTGTAAATGA
>NW_023179136.1:0-5155 GCF_002007445.2 Ailuropoda melanoleuca
TCTTCAAACATTTAGAATTAATTGCAATTAACCTTGATCACTCTGGATTTATCAGTTCCCATCATCATTCTGTTACCTTTCATCATGCAAAGGGAACAGGCTGCCTTTTCAAACTGTCTTCCCAAACCAGCAACTTTCCATTCCATTCTGTTCCTCATCGCAGCATGTCTCCCTTAAGGGACATAGAACCCATCTGCCTAAGATTTCGGTACACATTTATGAGGCTGCATTGAAGGCATGGAATATTTAGGCTGGTGAGCTATTAACTCACTCCTAATTTCCCCTTTATTTGGTTTTATCTATTATGACAGTACATTTGAGGAATTCTTCAGAAGCTTATCTAGTAGTTCCCAGATGGTGCCTGAAGATAGAGAGCACTTTTTCTTCCTCTAAATCTTCAATATTGTTCTTTTCCAGGGCCTTAAAACATATTAACTCTATTCTCAGATGAGCACTGATAAGGAACCTTGGCAAATGGCTTCACCCCTATCCTCTCCAAGCCCCATGTTATTGACTCACCCACAAGGAGATGAGAACTGAGCACATTTCTCACCCTCCTCCAGGGTACATCCCTGGATAGCATCCCTTGATGAAGATAATAGGCAGCGTGGGCTTTGGGGCAGCAAACAGGTTTAACCATGTCACTGCCAAAGAAGTTTTGCAATGAGCTGTAAAGAAACTCCATCCTGATTGGAATCCTCTGGTCCTGTCCAGTCTGTCTCAGTTACTGAGGCTTCTTATATTATGATTAAAAAGTAATTGGCTGTTGGGGCACCTGGGTGGCACAGCGGTTAGGCGTCTGCCTTCGGCTCAGGACGTGATCCCGGTGTTATGGGATCGAGCCCCACATCAGGCTCCTCCACTATGAGCCTGCTTCTTCCTCTCCCACTCCCCCTGCTTGTGTTCCCTCTCTCGCTGGCTGTCTCTATCTCTTGTCAAATAAATAAAATCTTAAAAAAAAAAAGTAATTGGCTTTGAGAGTAGAAGCTTCAACATCAGAAAGACCTGAGTTGAATGTCTCAGTTTCCTCTCCTGTGAAATTGGAATAGTGAAAGAAACTAATGCACAATGTTGCTAAGAGGATTAAGTCAGGTATTCCATTAAAAAACCCATAATCATGTTGGTCAACACTCAAATAATTACCTATCATTTTATTATTATTTCATAATAACATTGTGAGTATTTAGTATAATAATATATGCAAATCACTTACTATCATTCCTTTAAAAAGCACACATTTAGCACTTAATTCGCTTAGTGATGATGATGTTGACGTACGTACAAGTGCAACAAAGAAACTTTCTATTGTTGCAACAGAAATAATAAAAGTTCAATAAAATGAAGGACTTTAGGACTTAGGGGTAAATAGAAATAGAAAATACATGGAAATAAACAGAGTAGAAATCGTACGTTTAGCCACAGCATTGTATTGAAAACCCAGGCAGACAATTCATGCTTCTTCAAAGGAATGTTTTGTAAATTTCGTTGTTTCACTATGCAGGTGCAAAACAAAAAAGCTCAGCTCTTGTAAGCACACACATTTGTCAAAACTTTGAGAATGAATGCAAGAAAATAGTGAGGCCCCAAAACTTTCAACTTCAATGTTATATGTCATAAAGAAGAAATGGATGTTGAACATATTCCAACAGATAAACAACTCTAACTCTGGGCAAGATAGGTATAAAATATATCAGATATTGAAAAGCAGACAGGGCAGAGCTCTGATTACTTGTGATAAAGGAAACAAGACGTGAACTCCATATCCATCCAGGCTCTCTTCCAGACTGCACTTTAAAAACTCAGACAAGGAAGTTGAATGCAATTTGAGGGCAGCTCTCTCCTTAATGGAGGG
The DNA here is from genome assembly GCF_002007445.2 of Ailuropoda melanoleuca. Taxonomy (NCBI): domain Eukaryota; kingdom Metazoa; phylum Chordata; class Mammalia; order Carnivora; family Ursidae; genus Ailuropoda; species Ailuropoda melanoleuca. Next base: position 1,853 of record NW_023179136.1, read on the forward strand.
AGAAAAGACAGAAGTGATTTTAGAGGCTGTGAGGAATCAAAATTTTAGGGGCACCTACTGGATATGAAGAAGTCCTAGAAATCTGCTTAGGTGTCCACTTGAGGTTTTCACCAAGTACTAAGCCGCAGATTCACAGGTCAAGATTCCAAAAATCTTGGCAGAAAAACATCTCTGAGGCAAAGGGTGGGCTGTAAGTTGCCTGGAGATTCTGGAGTTCACTCAGTACTGGGACACACTGGAGGTCCAACAAGGGAGAGTGGACAGAGCTTTTTGAATACTTTGGACATTGACCTGAAACCCTACAAGGGCCACGCCGTAAGAAAGGGGAGTATGTGGTGTGGTTTCTGATTTCATGAAACTGATTCAATATCATGTGCTGCTTTGACATCTGAAACTGGAAGTGCATCAGAAAGCCTAACCATAAGCTTCCCTGCTCTTCTCCAGACATGCCCCACATCCAGTGGACAAGTGTCCCCTCCCGGTCCCGCCCCATGCCTGGCATGCCGTTTCCTCTTCCCCTAGTCTGTGAGTATGTATGACTAACAAACTGCTCCCAATCGTACCTTTGCAGTGTCAAGTACCATGCTTTCACCTATTTCTATAACCCTAGAGTAGAAACCTCTTTCTCACCAACAGGGTGAATAGGAAGTGAGAATACTGTAACCAACGAAAAAGGACTAATAAGCATCAACCCTAATGAGGCTTAAAACCAAGATGCAAAACATTAACATGATGCTCTAATAAATTAACCGTCTGTCATGTCAAATCAGATTGTCTTTATATAAGATAATATGACCCAGATTCCCAATAGCATTGCATTTGCAGTGCCCATGGGCACATAAAAAAAGAGAGAAAAGCAGAAAGATAATCAGAATAAAGTAAAACAAGCAATAAAAAGTAGTATAAATAGAGATTCAGGATGAACAGAGATTCTGGAATTAGAGGAAAAGAGCTTTAAAACAGTTATGACAAATATGCTTGCACATGTAAAGAAAAACATGGACATAAGCAGTCATTACATGTATATATATATACATATATATGTATACATATATATATATGTATATAGTTGTGTGTGTGTGTATACATAATTCAGCACCATGGGGTGCATTCTAGCTTTCTCTCACTTGCTTATTTGAACATGACTATATTATTTGTCAAAACTCAGAATTGTAAACCACAAACTGTGAACTTTGCTGCATGTAAATTTAAAAAAGAAAAAAAGTGTTGGGGGAATCCCATAATAGATGGTGGACTTTGAAAAAATATTGTAGTTGTATTACAAATGTAATACAGTGTCACTAAAGGACATGAAGGAAAAAGGAGCTGATCTCAGTAACTTCAGAAAATGGTATTTTGACTGGGCATTGTAGGTTTTGTGATCTGGACCTGCACACAAACATTGCACTCAATGTGGTAAATTTGTTCCCACCAGGAGCATGGGTTAATCATTTTGAAACTACATTTATGTATACAAGGGATGAAATGATGAAAAAATAAATTCAACTTCATTCACAGAGCTGGTGAAGATTGGAGGCTGTGCCCACCCTTCATGTATCATGGAGCATGAAAAAATATCGAACTGCCTAATAGTCACATTGGGACACATTTTATTATATCAATTAAGGTCTTTATTTCTTTAAATGTATTTAGAAGTTTTGAAATATTTTATTTGGTTTATATTTTCCAGTGTAACCCACACCTACAGTTATTATACAAATCACAAGAAAAACATTTTGAGTTTACGTATTTGCCTAATTTTCAGAAAGTATACCAAGTGAGGTCCTCTTGAGCTTAATTTTATAAATACAACTCTAGGGTTTTGGTTGGAGGGCATCTCAGATGTCTTTGAATTCCACTCTTCTAATCTGTTTGCTTTTACGTGTTAATGATACTCTCTCAAGGTCCTGTCAGTGTCCTCTATAATAATCCGAGTCTTCTACAGGCTGATACTGAGTTTCGCAGAATGAGCAACATGTGTTTTTCTCATTAAACAAGTATTATTTTCAATGGTGTATGTTTAACACATTTTAATATATTTCAATGAGTGTTTTTGAATAATTAATTGATTGATACATCAGATGGAAGCGATATACTCTTCATCTCTGTGACTCAGAGTTTTCCCGGGTGGAACATCTTCAGAATGCGTACTCGAATCTCTTTGGTTTTAACACTATAGACAATTGGGTTGAGCATTGGAGGAACAAGAAAGTGCAGATAGGAGAGAAGCATGGATACTTGAGCTGGTAGCTTCTTTTTCCCAAAGCGGTGAATCATCGACAGGCTGACCAATGGGGTATAAAATAGTAATACAGCGCAGATGTGGGAAATGCAGGTGTTAAAGGCTTTGAGCCGCTCCGAGTTAGAAGCAATGCTCAATACTGTCCTTAAGATTAGCACATAGGAGAGGAGAATGAGTACAGCATCCAACCCCAGTGTGGAGAGCATGACAAAGAGCCCAAAGCCACTGTTCACAAGAGTGCTGGAACTGGCTAGTCTTAAGACATCAGGATGAACACAGTATGAATGAGACAGAACATTCACAGGCTGAAACTGCAGTCTTCCAAGGAGCACAGGCAGGGGCAGGTGGAGAGCAGCACTTTGGGTCACAATGGCCAGCCTAAGGGCCCCAATGCGCTGGGTTGTGAGAATGGTGGCATAGCGTAAGGGCTCTCGAATAGCCACACAGCGGTCAAAGGCCATGGCCAAGAGCACAGCTGATTCAATCACTGAGAAAGTATGGATGAAGAAAAGTTGCATAAAGCAGGTTGCAGCTCCCACCTTTCTCTGGCCTAGGAGAAAGACAGCTGCCATTGAAGGCAGTGTAGACGCTGAGAGGCCCAGGTCAGCCATTGAGAGCATAGACAGGAAGAGGTACATGGGTGTGTAGAGGCTGGGCACAGACTTGACAATGCACATTATGGTGATGTTGCCCAACAAAGAGAGAACATAGACAGAGCAGACAGGGATAGCTGTCCAGCAATGAGCGGCCTCCAGTCCCGGGAGATCCATCAGTATGAAGGTGAAGCTGCCGGCATTACTGTTGTTGAGAACTGCCATAACTTTGGGAAGAGCTTGGCCTGGAAAAATTATAAAGAAGGCAAAGAATTATTCTTTCATAGCGTTTTCCTAGCATCTCATCCCACAGCACCCACGGCCCGTGTCTGCCGAGTAATGTCACTCTCCTCCTGTTCTTACAACACCGAATCCCATTCCTTTAGAGAGCCCCTAGAGTACAAATGCTGTCTCTCTTCTTGGAGATTTGCCCTAGTTCTCAGAGGCTGTTTGTGCCTTTCACACAGA
>NW_023179136.1:7137-10753 GCF_002007445.2 Ailuropoda melanoleuca
AATATATATATATATGTATATTTATCACATCACACTTACACGTTTGTACAACGTTGGTTTCACTTTTCCCATTGCCTAAAGAATGGCGATGGGTGAGTGGTACTAAATCTCATACCACTCTATTAGGTTTCTCTAATGATAAACTAAGACAGTGGCTGGAAGTGTTCCCAATATTCTGTAAAGCACTTAAAAAATAATCATTGTTAATATTTAATTTTTAATTTTTCCTAAATTTACTTACTGTGCTCAAAATGCAAGGAGGCTTTTCAAAGATGATTCTTCAAACATTTAGAATTAATTGCAATTAACCTTGATCACTCTGGATTTATCAGTTCCCATCATCATTCTCTTACCTTTCATCATGCAAAGGGAACAGACTGCCTTTTCCAGCTGTCTTCCCAAACCAGCAAATTTCCATTCCATTCTGTTCCTCATCGCAGCATGTCTCCCTTAAGGGACATAGAACCCATCTGCCTAAGATTTCGGTACACATTTATGAGGCTGCATTGAAGGCATGGAAGATTTAGGCTGGTGAGCTATTAACTCACTCCTAATTTCCCCTTTATTTGGTTTTATCTATTATGACAGTACATTTGAGGAATTCTTCAGAAAGCTTATCTAGTAGTTCCCAGATGGTGCCTGAAGATAGAGAGCACTTTTTGTTCCTCTAAATCTTCAATATTGTTCTTTTCCAGGGCCTTAAAACATATTAACTCTATTCTCAGATGAGCACTGATAAGGAACCTTGGCAAATGGCTTCACCCCTATCCTCTCCAAGCCCCATGTCATTGACTCACCCACAAGGAGATGAGAACTGAGCACATTTCTCACCCTCCTCCAGGGTACATCCCTGGATAGCATCCCTTGATGAAGATAATAGGCAGCGTGGGCTTTGGGGCAGCAAATAGGTTTAACCATGTCACTGCCAAAGAAGTTTTGCAATGAGCTGTAAAGAAACTCCATCCTGATTGGAATCTTCTGGTCCTGTCCAGTCTGTCTCAGTTACTGAGGCTTCTTATATTATGATTAAAAGGTAATTGGCTGTTGGGGCGCCTGGGTGGCACAGCAGTTAGGCGTCTGCCTTCGGCTCAGGGCGTGATCCCGGCATTATGGGATCGAGCCCCACATCAGGCTCTTCCACTATAAGCCTGCTTCTTCCTCTCCCACTCACCCTGCTTGTGTTCCCTCTCTTGCTGGCTGTCTCTATCTCTTGTCAAATAAATAAATAAAATCTTTAAAAAAAAAAGTAATTGGCTGTTGAGAGTAGAAGCTTCAACATCAAAAAGACCTGAGTTGAATGTCTCAGTTTCCTCTCCTGTGAAATTGGAATAGTGAAAGAAACTAATGCACAATGTTGCTAAGAGGATTAAGTCAGGTATTCCATTAAAAAACCCATAATCATGTTGGTCAACACTCAAATAATTACCTATCATTTTATTATTATTTCATAATAACATTGTGAGTATTTAGTATAATAATATATGCAAATCACTTACTATCATTCCTTTAAAAAGCACACATTTAACACTTAATTCGCTTAGTGATGATGATGTTGATGTATNTGTTGACGTACGTACAAGTGCAACAAAGAAACTTTCTATTGTTGCAACAGAAATAATAAAAGTTCAATAAAATGAAGGACTTTAGGACTTAGGGGTAAATAGAAATAGAAAATACATGGAAATAAACAGAGTAGAAATCGTACGTTTAGCCACAGCATTGTATTGAAAACCCAGGCAGACAATTCATGCTTCTTCAAAGGAATGTTTTGTAAATTTCGTTGTTTCACTATGCAGGTGCAAAACAAAAAAGCTCAGCTCTTGTAAGCACACACATTTGTCAAAACTTTGAGAATGAATGCAAGAAAATAGTGAGGCCCCAAAACTTTCAACCTCAATGTTATATGTCATAAAGAAGAAATGGATGTTGAACGTATTCCAACAGATAAACAACTCTAACTCTGGGCAAGATAGATATAAAATATATCAGATATTGAAAAGCAGACAGGGCAGTGCTCTGATTCCTTGTGATAAAGGAAACAAGACGTGAACTCCATATCCATCCAAGCTCTCTTCCAGACTGCACTTTAAAAACTCAGACAAGGAAGTTGAATGCAATTTGAGGGCAGCTCTCTCCTTAATGGAGGGAGAAAAGACAGAAGTGATTTTAGAGGCTGTGAGGAATCAAAATTTTAGGGGCACCTACTGGATATGAAGAAGTCCTAGAAATCTGCTTAGGTGTCCACTTGAGGTTTTCACCAAGTACTAAGCCGCAGATTCACAGGTCAAGATTCCAAAAATCTTGGCAGAAAAACATCTCTGAGGCAAAGGGTGGGCTGTAAGTTGCCTGGAGATTCTGGAGTTCACTCAGTACTGGGACACACTGGAGGTCCAACAAGGGAGAGTGGACAGAGCTTTTTGAATACTTTGGACATTGACCTGAAACCCTACAAGGGCCACGCCGTAAGAAAGGGGAGTATGTGGTGTGGTTTCTGATTTCATGAAACTGATTCAATATCATGTGCTGCTTTGACATCTGAAACTGGAAGTGCATCAGAAAGCCTAACCATAAGCTTCCCTGCTCTTCTCCAGACATGCCCCACATCCAGTGGACAAGTGTCCCCTCCCGGTCCCATCCCCGCGTGCCCCATGCCTGGCATGCCGTTTCCTCTTCCCCTAGTCTGTGAGTATCTATGACTAACAAACTGCTCCCAATCATACCTTTGCAGTGTCAAGTACCATGCTTTCACCCATTTCTATAACCCTAGAGTAGAAACCTCTTTCTCACCAGCAGGTTGAATAGGAGGTGAGAATACTGTAACCAAAGAAAAAGGACTAATAATCATCAACCCTAATAAGGCTTAAAACCAAGATGCAAAAACATTAACATGATGCTCTGATAAATTAACCGTCTGTCATGTCAAATCAGATTCTCTTTACATAAGATAATACGACCCAGGTTCCCAATAACATTGCATTTGCAGTGCCCATGGGCACATAAAAAAAAGAGAGAAAAGCAGAAAGATTATCAGAATAAAGTAAAACAAGCAATAAAAGCAGTATAAATAGAGATTCAGGATGAACAGAGATTCTGGAATTTGAGGAAAAGAGCTTTAAAACAGTTATGACAAATATGTTTGCACATGTAAAGAAAAAGATGGGCATAAGCAGTCATGTATATGTGTGTGTATATATATATATATATGTATGTATATATATATTTAGTCGTGTGTGCGTGTGTGTGTGTATACATAATTCAGCACCATGGATGTATTGTAGCTTTCTNTAGCTTTCTCTCACTTGCTTATTTGAACATGACTATATTATTTGTCAAAACTCAGAATTGTAAACCACAAACTGTGAACTTTGCTGCATGTAAATTTAAAAAAGAAATAAAGTGTTGGGGGAATCCCATAATAGATGGTTGACTTTGAAAAGAAATAAAGTGTTGGGGGAATCCCATAATAGATGGTTGACTTTGAAAAAATATTGTAGTTGTATTACAAATGTAATACAATGTCACTAAAGGACATGAAGGAAAAAGGGGCTGATCTCAGTAACTTCAGAAAATGGTATTTTGACTGGGCATTGTAGGTTTTGTGATCTGGACCTGCACA
>NW_023179137.1:0-782 GCF_002007445.2 Ailuropoda melanoleuca
ACCTCTCTTGTGACACACAATCTGTCTGGTAATACCTGTCTTCTTCTCTAAGTGTAGCCTGCTTGATAGACTCAGAGTGTTTTCTCATCTTCACATTTCACCAAGAGCCAGGTCATGGCAAAGTACCCACTCCAGACCTCAGGCTCCTAGCCTCACTTGCCTCCTAAACTTCTCTCCGCAAAATTACACCCTTTCTATTCTCCCTCCTCCCATGAGGTGTTCCTCCTCCTGGTCTCCTAAGAGATGGCAACACCCTCCACATTATCACTTAGACTCCACATAGAGAAGAGAAAGATTTGTTCAAGACTTAACGAGTCAATTAAACATCGGAAGTCACATTTATCCATAGTCAAATTATACCCACATCAAACACCAGTACTGAGAATTTATTACAAAGAAAACTAAAGCCAAAAATCGTACCTTCATATTGTCGAGGTGCAATCTAAGAGAGGAAGAAACAAAATTAAGTTTGATGTCAAAACATATTACTAGAAAAAATCTACAGTTCAGATAAATACTGAAATAGTAATCCAAAGAAGTTACAGTAATCATTTGACTTAGAATGAATTCACAGGATTAGAAAGAAGACGAAATTAGCATTTCTAACTATGAAACTCATCTATGACTTTCTCTGAAAGTCGTCATAGTTCACAATTCATTCCTGATAAAGAGCACAAAGGTGTATAACTTATTTTTTACCTCAAAATCTGTTCACATTCTATTAAATGAACGTTCACCCTATTCAATTTTGACAAGGGATCATGTGGACATTTAAAAAAAAA
>NW_023179138.1:0-1028 GCF_002007445.2 Ailuropoda melanoleuca
AAACTTGCAGCAGAAACATCATTTTGCTTTTTTGGGGAGTTGGCAATAACTAGTAATTTCTTTAAATGGCATTCAAGGCTGTGAGGAGAGGTCAGATCCCTTTAGGAGAGAGAGAGAGTAGTATGAAGAGAAGAGAGCCTTGGACTGAACACAGATTCTTTAAAACTTCAACGTTTTCAAGTCAGGTCTGGAGGAGAAACTTGCTTTGCACATTCAGGAAAACAGTCATTCATTTAGCAGATCTGTATTGAATACCTACTGCGTGCCAGGCACTGTCTGAGTCCCTGGGGATCCTGCAGGGAACAAAGAAGTCCCTGCTCTTGTGAGCCTCACTTCTATTGGAGGGAGATGGGCAATAAACAAATCAGCAAATAAGTGAATCATGTGTGAGGTGGTAGNACAAATAAGTGAATCCTGTGTGAGGTGGTAGTAGGTGCTATGAAAAAAAAGGAAAAGGCATGAGCTCTGCCCTCAGATAACCTCAAATAACCGCGTTGTAAGCTGACTGACGTAAGGCCAGAAGAGGTACAATGTCAGGAACGCTCATGGAATCAGAGGTATATCTCAGCACGTTGCACATCGAAGCTCTGTACGTTGTTGAGGCTGTGAATTTTTTCTTTTCCACTGAAGGCTTTCTTTAATTATATTTCATATGAATTAAAAGAAAAATTGTTACCAGAGTATTCAAATCACAGATTTGAGTGAAAATATGGTTATCTTGCATTATAATGAACTTTTATTTCTTAAAAGTATGCTAGTTTAAGAATTGTAAAAATGTTTACTGACCACACACATATTGTAGGCTCTTTTTTCTTTTTTTTTTTTTAAAGAACAGTTTTAGGTTTACAAAATTCANGTAGGTTTACAAAATTCAGAGGGAAGTACAGAGATTGCCTACATATTCTCTGCCTCCACACGTGCATAGCCAACCCCATTACCAGTGTTACTTACCAGAGCGGTACATTAGCCCACATGGATACATCCTAATCACCCAAAGTTCATAGTTTCCCTTAGGGATGTCGTGTGGG
>NW_023179139.1:0-300 GCF_002007445.2 Ailuropoda melanoleuca
CAAATAATCCAATCAAGAAGTGGGCAGAAGACATGAACAGACATTTCTCCAAAGAAGACATACAAATGGTCCACAGAAGCATGAAAAAATGCCCAACATCACACGGCATCAGGGAAATACAAATCAAAACCGCAGTGAGATACCAGTCAGAATGGCTACAATTTACAAGTCAGGAAATGACAGGTGTTGGCAAGGATGAGGAGAAAGGGGAACCCTCTTACACTGTTGGTAGGAATGTAAGCTGGGGCAACGACTCTGGAGAACAGTATGGAGGTTCCTCAAAAACTTGAAAATAGAACC
>NW_023179139.1:411-1242 GCF_002007445.2 Ailuropoda melanoleuca
TATGGAGGTTCCTCAAAAACTTGAAAACAGAGCTATCCTACAACTCAGCATTTGCACTACTGGATATTTACCCCAAGGATACAAATGTATTCGTTTGAAGGGACACCTGCACCCCAGTGTTTATGGTAACATTGTACACAATAGCCAAACTATGGAAAAGAGCCCAAATATCCATTGACAGGTAAATGGATAAAGAAGATGTGGTATGTGGTATATATACAAAAATATATACATACACACAAACACATACATACACACACACACACACACAATGGAATGCTACTCAGCCATCAGAAAAATAAAATCTTTCCATTTGCAACGACAAGGTTGGAACTAGAGGGTATTATGCTAAGTGAAATAAGTTAATCAGAGAGAGACAAGTATATGATCTCACTCATATGTGGAATTTAAGAAACAAAATGGAAGATCATAAAGGAAGGGAGGAAAAAATAAAACAAAACAAAATCCGAAAGGGAGACAAAGCAGAAAGGACTCTGAATCATAGGAAAGAAACTGAGGGTTGCTGGAGGGGAAGGGGGTGGATGATGGGGTGACTGGTGATGGACATTAAGGAGAGCACAGGATGTAATGAGCACTGGGTGTTACAACTGATAATCACTGAACTCTCCCTCTGAAATTAACAATACACTCTATGTTAATTAATTGAATTTAAATAAAAAGAGATATATTTACGGGTATGTGTAACCATCAAAGCAGTCGATTTTTATCTCAAAAATAATTTCATACTCTCTAGCTATCGCTTCCATCCCATATCTTCTTCCTAAGCATGGAGGAACCACTAATCTGCTTTCTGGCTCAATTGATTTCCCT
>NW_023179140.1:0-3579 GCF_002007445.2 Ailuropoda melanoleuca
TAAATCATTTAGTGACTACTCTCTCCTTAGCACTTCACAAATTACAAAGCAGCTCGATTGTCATCATCTTCCTGACATTTCACAGGCGCTATGTGAGATGGGTATTATTACTATCTCCACTTTAGGTGAGAAACTGAGGCTCAGGATCCTGGGACTTGCCCACGGTTACTACGACTCCTGCTCCACATCCCATTCAACCGCACTGCATTTCACTGTTTTCAAGACCATATTGTAAGAGGCTCTCCTTTTTAAAACACACAATGCCCAAGTTATTCCCATACATTTTTAAGAAAAACAAATTCTTGGGTGTGCACTTCCCAGGTGACCAAAGCATGCCCCCTTCAAAAAAGTGTGTGTGTGTGTGTATTACTAGTTTATAATCTATTCTACTTATATTATACCTAAGCCCAAGCTCCTGATCACTTTCTTCTCAGATCCAAGAGATAAGTTATGGTCAGTAAAAGAGTAGTGAAGTCTTCTCAACAGTTTCTGGTGCTACATGGCAAGTAATCAGAACTCAGGATAAAATAACAAGTCACTTGTATAAGTCACTCCCCTTCTCTTTGAACCTTTCTTATCTCTAAAACAGGAAGATGAAATAGGATCATCTCTCAAATTCATTCCAACTCTAACATTCTACTATTCTAATTATTGTTTAGAATTCCTAAATATAAAAATAAATAGAAAATATAAATATATTTTATTTATATTCCTAAATATTTATAATTTATTTATAATATTTATATTTTTAAATATAAAAGAGAATTTATAATAAGCACATTTTAAAGTTGTTTAAAATTATTTTCTTTTGAACATTTTGGTCAATTCAATATTTAACAAGTGTCTAATTACACACACCAAGCATGGCAGATATCACAATAAGGCACAGCCCACCCTTGATCCCAGGGGAGGACAGAGACATATAATTAATTTCCATATCATGTGATTAATGCTAGGAGGCCAACACAAGTGCCATAGCAGCACAGATAAAATACCTAAATAAGGCTGGAGCAATATGAATGGGTTTGGAAAAAGAGTTCTTAGAGACTCCATTTTGAAGATCACTTTGGAAACTATGTTTAAGATGCATCTGAACAGGGCAAGATTAGGGGAAGACACTTTAGAGGCCATTAGAGACAGCAGTCCAGATTAGAGATGATGAGGGTCTAGAGTAGGGAAGTTACAAAAAATAATGAGAAAAACAGAACAACTTGCTTATGAAGCGTTCTCCTTAATTTAAATGTTGTCCATGAAATCTACTTTACATGAGTTAAATGTATTCTTTCTACATAGATAACAAAAAAGCAAATTTCAAACTAGTTCCTATACAAAAGACCACAACTCTAAAACAAGCTTTTCTACAGGCTTTTCCACTTATGAATAAAATAATTCACCCACAGAAGTCTCTAGTGTGAAATGTTAATGTTAAGTTTTCCTCTTTGTTCACTCTGCTAATTTTCTGAAAAGAACTCAGGACCAAAAGTTAGAAAATAAGTTTTGTTTTGTTTCAGAAAATAAGTTTTCAGCAATAAATTCATATTTTATATCCAAGGCCATAAACAAAATACCAAACCAAAATATTTATCAAGTGAATGATAAGAGATAAGGGACTAGTAAAAAGAATCACATGAAGCAAGCTTTAAATATAAACCATATTTACTTACAGGATCAACAAAATCCATATTAAGTCCGTAACATAGCTTCTGGATTCGAGACGTAATTTTGTCGAACATAACCCGCTCCTGGCGGCCATCTAAAGAATCAAACCATGCAATTCATGTTAGCACTCGTTGAGATAGCAACATCAAAGAATCAAAGGTAATCAACACATAAACTTTTAAAACTGACCAACACGAGATGCTATTTCCCAGATAAAAGATTCAGACCCCAATAGAGTCATCAAGAAATTATTTTTGTATCTTCAAAAAGTAGGGATTCTATACACAAAGTCTTCCCTTCTTCCCTTACATTATATATAAATCAGTTGGATTCTTGCAGTAACTTCCTAAACGATGTTTCTCCCTTTGTCCTACATGGCAGCCAGAATTATCTTTTAAAACTTAAGTCAAAAATCATGTCATTAACCCCTTCAAAACTCCTTATACTGTTTATCATCTCCTTCAGAATGAAAGTCAAAATCATTACAATAGTCCATAGAATCCCACACAACCTATCCCGTGTGCCCCTTCCCCAACTTCAACTCCTGCTTTGCCACCTTCCTCACTTCCTTTACCCTGGCAACCCTGGCCACGTGACTATTACTCTTTCAGGTCTTTGGTCTATGTCATCTTCTCAATGAGGTTTCCCTGAGTACCCTATTTTAAATTGCAGTGTCCCAAACACAGCTGTGCTTTTCTTATCTCCATCCTCCTAATATGCTTTATTTTTCTCTATAGAACTTAGTATGATCTGATACACTATATATCTTACTTATGTATTTGTTTACTTTGTGAGTCTCCCCACTCATCCACTAGAATATAACTTGCAGAAGGAAAAAGATTTTTGCATGTTTTATTTACCAATATATTCCCCAGTGCCCAGACTAAGAACCAAGGACTAGGCCATAGCAGGAATTCAAATATTTACGAAATGTTAAATGATTTAAAACCTGTCTCCAGGGGTACCTGGGTGGCTCAGTCAGTTAAGCCTCTGCCTTCGGCTCAGGTCATGATCCCAGGGTCCTGGGATCAAACCCTCGCATCGGGCTCCCTTGCTTAGCGGGGAGTCTGCTTCTCCCTCTGCCCCAAGCACACGTGCTCTCTCTCAAATAAATAAAATCTTTTAAAAATAAATAAAAAATAAAACCTGTCNTGAAATGTTAAATGATTTAAAGCCTGTCTCCAGGGGCACCTGGGTGGCTCAGTCAGTTAAGCCTCTGCCTTCGGCTCAGGTCATGATCCCAGGGTCCTGGGATCAAACCCTCGCATCGGGCTCCCTTGCTTAGCGGGGAGTCTGCTTCTCCCTCTGCCCCAAGCACACGTGCTCTCTCTCAAATAAATAAAATCTTTTAAAAATAAATAAAAAATAAAACCTGTCTCTATTCTAACACCTTCATGATAAACTTGGCTTACAAACTCTTCTAGGGTAACTGATGATTTTGAACATACTTCACACCATGTAAAGAAGTACTTCTTTTTTTTTTTAAGATTTTATTTATTTATTTTAGAAAGCCAGAGAGAGCATGAGTGGGGAGAGGGGCAGAGGGAGAGAGAATCCCAAACAGACTCCCCGATGAGCGCAGAGCCTGAGGTGGGACAAGGTGGAGCTCGATCCCAGGACCCTGAGATGATGACCTGAGCCGAAATCAAGAGTCGGATGCTTATCCAACTGAGCCACCCAGGTGCCCCAAAAAGTACTTCTATTTGTAATTCAAGACAATCTTCCAGAGACAACATCTTAGTTTTTGTTCTGATTTTTTGAAACTTCTTTGGTTTTCATATTTTGGGGATATGGTAGACAAATACACATAGACCTTACCTAGTTAGTCCTTTTATGATTCTGTACTTACAACATATTCCTCTTTGTCTTTCCAAAGTCCTATTATTCTTAATTTAGCTTCAGTAGCAGCTCATCTAACCT
>NW_023179141.1:0-1385 GCF_002007445.2 Ailuropoda melanoleuca
ATGTCTCCTAAGTAAATAGAGAGATGTACTTAATTCATGGATCAGAAAACTCAGTGTTGCTAACATGTCAGCTCTGTCAAACTGAGCTACAGATTCAATGTAATGCCAGTCAAAATCCTATCAGCCTCTCTTGTAGAATTGACAAGCTGATTCAAGAACAAACAGCCAAAACAACTGGGAAAAAGGGAAACAAAGTTGGAAGGCGAACACTATCTGACTAAAACAGTTATAAGACTACTGTAATCAAAATAGCATGGTATTGACAGAAGGACAGACAAATAGAGCAGTGGATCAGAATACAAAGTTCACAAATAAATACAGACTTATATGGACAACTGATTTTTAACAGAAGGTACAAGGCAATGCAGTAGAGAAAGGACAGAATTTTCAACAAATGGTTCTAGAACAATTAAGACATTCATGAGCACAAAAAAGAACTTGGATCCATACTTAACACTAACATATACAACTTAATACAAAACACATCATAGGCCTAAACATAAAACCTACAACTATAAAACTTCCAGAGGGGAACATGGAAGAAAATCCTCATGCCTTGGGTTAGGCAACTATTTCTTACAGATGACACCAAAGGATGATCCACACAAGCACAAATTGAAAAACTGGCCTTTAGAAAAGTTAAAGCTTACCGTTCTTCAAAAGAATGATAAGCCACANCACAACTTAATACAAAACACAGCATAGGCCTAAACATAAAACCTACAACTATAAAACTTCCAGAGGGGAACATGGAAGAAAATCCTCATGCCTTGGGTTAGGCAACTATTTCTTACAGATGACACCAAAGGATGATCCACACAAGCACAAATTGAAAAACTGGCCTTTAGAAAAGTTAAAGCTTACCGTTCTTCAAAAGAATGATAAGCCACAGACTGGGAGAAAATCTTTGCAAAGCATGTATCTCATTAAGGATATCCATTTGTATACATGTGTCAAAACTCAAAAAAATTATACACTTTAAATATTTACACCTGATTGTATTATCAATTACAACTCAATAACTCTTTCAAAAAGATGAAGTCGAGCTAAGGCAGTATCACAGGAGATGCACCTAAAATACAGGAGAGAGGTAGATCCTCAGACTTGGTAACAGAAATGGGTGAGAGATGCTCAATTTCCTTTATNCCAATTTCCTTTATTAAATGTGGATACAAGTAAGACCTTTTATCCTCAAGAAGCTCTTTAATATAAACAGAGAATGACTGTGGTGTTAAATCACTGCATTGATGCGAGTTGCACTCTTGTTTGTTTGTTTGTTTGTTACTGGAAAAAAAAGTATCTAAAAAGAATCCGAGAGAAAGAAAAAGTCAATTGTATCTTTCTCCCCAAAAATGTAGCAACAATGGCTGAGGTATTTAACTCAA
>NW_023179142.1:0-5684 GCF_002007445.2 Ailuropoda melanoleuca
TAGAGCCGATGAGACAAGACTCTTTGCTGTGCCCTGTTCGATGCCCCACGCATCAGGGGTCTTCCGGTCGGGGCTCTAGGAGCAGTCACCATTCCTCGCTTGTGTGAGTGGTGAGTACTGCTCACCTTAACCTTTTTGGTTTCCTTCCCTCCACCCCCCTTCATACAGATTCCTCACATGCACAGGCCTATGAGAGCCCTCCGCTGAGTAATTGGGGAAGAGTCTCCTTGTGGGTCCCCAGAGTTCGCCCTCTGTGCAACTCTTTCTCTCCAGTGTTCTTTCCTGCAAATTCTACCTGCCCTGCACCCTCAGCATTGTCTCCTCAACTCCGGGAGCCCACCAGGCTCCAGCCGGGAGCCCTTGCCTGCCTGTGGCCTGGACCCTTTCTGAAGGTAGTGAGCCTGGGCAATCACAGCGATGGTCTTATTTATTTCCCATCTCAAAGGATCACTGTGCTGGTTGCCCGGTATGCCATGTCCTGCAAACGGTCGTTTCATATATTTCGTCTGGTTTGGGGTTGTTTTAGCTGTAAGTCCTACCCCTGTTACTTCACCTTGGCTGGAAGGTGGTCCCCTTGGATTCTGGGGACCAATTTTATGATGCTGATGCCGCATGGGGCAAACTCGGTAGGCGAATCCCAGTGGAGGTCCTGAGGCATCAGGAGCAAACATACGCTCAGCTTCTCAGGTCACTCTTCTTTTCAGCAACAGTTTTGGCTTTGTCCCGGCCATGATGGACAAAACCCCTGACCCCCGGACAACACGAGAGCTTGCAGCCAATGCTGCTCATCACGTGGACCATAAATTCAGGCGTGCCAGGAACACCCCGTCATCACACACTAATGATGCCCATGGAACTTGCCCAAGCAGATACCAAGGGCTCATGTAAATCCTGGTGACAAGTCACTCAAACTCCCCATTCTGCCCACTGCTGGGGCTCTGCTGCCTCTTCCGCAGCGGACATCCATAGATTCGTGGAAAGTAGGCCAAGGAGGGGAATGATCAAGAGGGCTTTGCAAAACTCTTCCTGATATATTGATATCCACCCAGAGTAAACTACGTAGCCTTATAGCTCTTCAGAAGTGCCCCCGAAACAGAGAACAGATATCCCCCTGGTGGGAGTACTTTGCTTGGAAGGAAAGATGGCCCGAGGTAAGGTGCTCACTCATTCATGTGTTTTGCTACTGGTTTGGCCACATGGTCAAGAACTTGAAAGGCATCAGATTCAAGAATTGGTGAGCAGCAAGTTTAGAAAAAGATATGCGATGGGCCTCTTGGAATGGGCACAGCATATGAGAAGACTCGTCTTCCATTGGATATTTGCCAAGGTCCCACTGGTAATCGGGCAGACAAGAAGGTCCACTTTGTGGATGTTAGAATTTTCCCTCAGCAACCCCAGGGTTTGCTCAGTAGGCTTCTGAACGGTTTGGCCACAGTGCCCAGTGGAGGGCTCGGCAAAGGCTTAATCAGAAAGTCTCATCAAGACTAACCTGCCATTGTTAAATGCCCACCACTCCAAACGCAGACATCAGCCCTGAGCTCCTGACTTAGTACAATAACTATGGGCGCCGGTCAGCTGCGTTAGGCCAGGTGGGTTATTTCAGATCCATGATTTGTTCTCCTGAAACAGACAATTATTCCTCGTGGAATGAGGGTGTCTGCTATCCAGGGTCACTTTTGTCATGTCGGGGGTCTGCAGACCTTTCTTTGTTTCTTTTCCCAAGGAATAGATTCCTGGAATAGATTCAGGCTGTGGCAGACAGATCTTGCTGCCTTGGGTGGATCATCAGGACGGTCCAGAGACAGGCTGGGAGGACATGAGCCGGAGCTGGCTACGGGAGTGAGGAAATAGCCAAGTCTGGAAACAGGCTCTGCACAGAGTTTGGTGATTGTTGTGGGGGTGTGTGTGTGTGGGGGGGTGTACATGCCAATATCTCATCTTTTTTTTTTTTTTTTTTTTTCCAATTTTGCATCTTTTTTATCAGCTNAAGGAATAGATTCCTGGAATAGATTCAGGCTGTGGCAGACAGATCTTGCTGCCTTGGGTGGATCATCAGGACGGTCCAGAGACAGGCTGGGAGGACATGAGCCGGAGCTGGCTACGGGAGTGAGGAAATAGCCAAGTCTGGAAACAGGCTCTGCACAGAGTTTGGTGATTGTTGTGGGGGTGTGTGTGTGTGGGGGGGTGTACATGCCAATATCTCATCTTTTTTTTTTTTTTTTTTTTTTTGCCAATATTGCATCTTTCTGATCAGCTGGGGAGGGCTTTCAGGCACAGGGTGATCAGAGAGGTGTCAGAGGGAAGGGAAGGGTGAGGC
Source organism: Ailuropoda melanoleuca (assembly GCF_002007445.2). Taxonomy (NCBI): domain Eukaryota; kingdom Metazoa; phylum Chordata; class Mammalia; order Carnivora; family Ursidae; genus Ailuropoda; species Ailuropoda melanoleuca. The sequence continues at coordinate 2,318 of NW_023179142.1, forward strand.
ACTCTCGCGTCCCTTGCTTAGTCAGGGGTTAGCAGAGGTTCTGTCAAAACTACTTTCATTTATTGAATGAGAAAAAAGAACAGAAAAAAAAAATGGGTAAATCTGTGTACCTTCGGGTTAGAAGGGATCTCAGAGATGACCCAGCACCATCCGCCACCATTCTGAGACTCTGTCTATTGACCTCCCCCAGCTGGCGGCCCCCTAGTGTCTGCTTGTTGTTCGATCTAATTGTTCTAGCTACAACTGATCCCGTGCTTTCTTACCCATGTGAGGGACTCTCTAGGCATTAACCTCACAGAAGCCTCAGAACCTAGGGAGGTCATTATGCGCATGTCCCAGCAAAGAAACAGCTTCAAGTAGCTTCGCCAAAGTCACGCCATCCGTCCATGAGAGAGCCAGGAATGGATGCCAGACGGGTCTGACTTGTGCTCATCTGCACTCAGTGTGTTGTTGGGATACGCACCATGACAGAGGTCTCAGCACCTCACAAGATGACTCCTGCTCTAGGTAGTGGTGAGCCGTCTCCTGTGGCTGGGGTACATAGAACTCAGCCAGCTTTGGCTGTTAGAAAATATCCTTACGTCGGCTGAAGCCTACCTCCCTGTCACTCGCGTGCCCTGTTCTGAGTGTCCTCTGTGGACCTCGGAGAACCGCTCTCCTCCCTCTTCCACACGCCTGTCCCACCGCTGTCTGAAGCTGGCTCTCACACGCCACAGCGTGGAAGGGTCTTGGCTGGCCCTGCTTCCGGTGTGCTCGCTGACGGGCCCCCAAGTTATGGATGCTGTTAGCACGCGGGGTTCAGGCCGAGCAAGGTGAGGGCTGCCCAGTGCAGAGACTTCCCAGACCATTGCCTCCTGTCCAGACACGATACTGTTCTTAATGCCACTTCACCTCACGTTAGCTTTTTTGGCAAGAGAAATTCTCTGCCTGCTCCGGCGTGCTTGGCTGAATGACTGTGGAACTTAGCTCAGAGCAGGAAATTATTTGAGGGGGCAGGAAGGACAAGCTCCCCTGGGCCTGCCTGAGTCACCTGTGATTCTGGTCTCTGGGTCTAAGCGCTGGGCAGGGAGAGAGGGAGAGGAGCTTGCGTGCGAGCTGGAGCGCTGCTCCTGGTCTGTGGGGTGAGGCTTGGCAGCAGTCACTTCTGGAGCAGAGCTGCGGGGTGTATGTGTGTGTGGTGTAGCAGAATGATCTAGAAAACAGCTGTTGAGCATTTATCTTGGCCTTGTCTACCTGGGCCTTTCCATTCTTACTTTGGCTGTGACTGAATCTCATGTCCCTGGAAAAAGCAGCTTCCAGATGGGGCTGAGCTCCGCACATGAGCTAACCTCCGGACCTTCCCTGGTACCTCCAGGCCACAGTGCATAGAGATCCGTTGGGAGGCAACACTGCGGCGGGAGCCAGGAGGCCCAGAAGCCCAGTTCTGACCACCCGCCCAGTGCTGAGCCCAGCGGAGCCCTTGGGGGCCTGTGCGTGTGGCTGACGGCTGTTCTCCGTAGAGATGTCCTGGCTTGCGACCCCCTGCTAAATACCTCGGGTTTCCTCCTCATTAAGATGTAATGTGGCTCCTGAGGCAGAGAAGGGAATGAGCATGAGAGGTCCTGGACACTATCGGCCTCTCCCGATTCCTGAAATGGGTAAGTGTGGGGAGCCAAATGCACCCACGGGCAAAGAGGGTGGGCGCGTGGGGCTCTGCTCTCCCTTGCCCTCCCTGCCCGCCACGGCTGTTGAGAGAGGGCAGGCGGCTTGGGCTTCTGTCTCCACACTGCCCTCTGCTCTCTGTGTGACAAAGGCCACGTGACGGGATGGCTCAGGAGCCAGACACTCTCTGGCTTGAATCCTGGACCTGATCTTGGGTAAGTCACATAAACTTTCTGGACCTTTGTTTATAAAATGAGGTTGAAACTCTTCACCTCCTGGGATTTCTGGAAGGATCAGAGAGAATGTGTGCAAAACCCCTGTGTCACAAGGACGCTTGATGAAGAATCATAGCTGTCACTGCAAGGAGCCCTTGCCTGCCGCTCCTACCCTCTCAACGATGGCGGGGGAGTGACAGGGCTAATGGAAAGGAGAGCTCTTTGGGGTCCTGCATGCTGTAATTAGTTAGTATGGTAACAACAGCAGTATTTACCTAAAAGTCCCTAGTCATCTGTGTTCCCAGAATGTACCGCGCTGGGGACCCTGGGGAGAGTACCAGCGCTTTGGGACAGACCCCCCTCTTGCACACCTCTCCCCCAGATCATTGCTCTTTCCTTCCAAATGTTCCCATGTCAGGGACTTGCCATCTATCAGTTGCAGGAAAGAATCCAAAAAATAGGATTACTGTATGATCCTGCAATTCCACTTCTGGGTATATACCCCAGAGAAGGGAAAGCAGGGTCTCTCAAAAAGATGTTTGCACACCCATGTTCACAGCAGCATTACAGATTTTTGTTGTGCTAAGTCTCTCCATCCGCAGGGAATGGCCAATTACAGCCCGGCTCAGAGACATGCATCACTGCCACACCCAGCTCCTCGGGCCCCTCGGCCGGGCTGGCTCCCCAGGCAACAGGCCATAGATCACAGCTGCCTCCCAGCCACGGGCAGGAGGGCTGAACAGGGAAGGACATGATCACTGGGCAGAAACTGGGAGGCCAAGGGAGGCCTGGAAGGAACAGTAAACTTTTCATTCCTCAGTGTCGCAAGACAGGGGACAGCTAGATAAATTCAAATATATCAATAATCCAGAGCTTTGGATCAGGTTCCAAAGGAACTCCAGCGTTCACGTTTCATTGCTTGGTCCCCGCCCCTTTTTCGCCTACCCTCGTTTCCCATAACTTTGGGGAGGCACTGAAGGCCAGAAGACAAGAAAGAAGTCAAAAGACCTGGCTAATTTTAAACTTGACATTAGTGGTTGCACGTTAGAAGACTTTATGTGGGTGGATGGAGGATGGAAGTCGGCCAGCCGCCCCCCACCCCCACCTCCCGTGTCTCATCAGCCTCATGACTCAGGCCTTCATGCGTTTACTCACACATTCATTCACTCATCAAAAACTTGTAATGAACACCTACACCGAACCAGGCCGTGTTCTCGGTGCCAGGGATAAAAAGTGAACGAGACTCTGCTCTGTTCCCAGAACCTAGTGTTTTCGGAGCATGAGCAAGTCACCAGGGAATATATACCCAGTGTGTGAAGCCTCTCATGATCCCCACGGTAATGCCGAGAAGAGGCTCTGGCTCAGAATCGGGGAGGCCATGGAAGGCTTCTTGGAGGAAGTGGCATCTAAGCTAAGACCCTCAGGATGAATTAGAACCACCTAGATGAAGAGAAGAAGGACAGTGTTGTGGGAGAATGTTCCAAGTCGAGAGAACAGTGTAAGCAATGTCC
>NW_023179143.1:0-3252 GCF_002007445.2 Ailuropoda melanoleuca
AGGACCTGGGGACCTGGAGGGGCCGCTTCCTCCCCCTGGGAAGCTGGTGAGGCTGATTGGGACCCGTTGTGCTGGAGCCCTGGGCCACATCCTCGTGGGCGGGCCCGTGGGTCTGTTGGTCAGGGAGGAGTCAGGTGGGGCAGGGAGCTGCCTCCTGTCCGCCAGTGGCGCAAGTGTGGTTCCTGGAGGCGTCAGCTCCCTCTGTGGGATGAGGACACAGCAGTCACCCTGTAGCCTTAAACCCACCATCGCAGCTCACCCCATACAGGACGCTTATCTAGGTGGAAGTGAGTTCTATGGGATCATTAGCCCAGGAGGCCGCAGGGCCAGGTGCTGGGTTTGGAGAACCCGCGAGAACAGGTTTGAATCCAACAAGAGGTGAGAAGGCAGGCAGCACAGATGAGGCAGGGCGGCCTCTGGCTGTTAGGGAGTGAAGCTCCCACAGGGACCCCATGCTTCCTGGAGCTGGGCCTCTGAGGACCCTCCTTGGGTGTGCAGAGGCCCCAGCTGTCCTCTCCTGGCCTCAGGGTGAAGAGAAGCTTCTCCCAGAATGTGCCCTCTCCAGTGGCGTTCTTCCAGTCCCTCTACAGTGTGCACAACGGGGACTTCCAGGTGCCTGCACAGCCCGAAGCAGGGGTTGGGGGCGGGGCTGGGGTCACCCACCTGTCTGGCCTGCCCAGGATGTGGGCTTTGGGTGAGAGTTGGGGGCTAGTTTGGGGGCCTTTGTCAGTGCTTTGAGCTTTCTTGGTGTACGTAGTGGGTTTAATTTTACACACTGTGTCTCAAATGTGTCCGAACAAGTAGCTTTATTCTGTCTTGCGGGTTTCTTTTTGTTTTGGGGTAGCAGCCCCTGTGAGGTCAACAGTCATGTTATAGTGCAAACTATGGCTGTGTCTGCAGCTTCCGCGTGTCTCGTCCCGGCGTCTTCTCTGAGGGTGTCTGTGGGGAGGGTCTGGTGTTTGTGCTGTCCTCAGGGCCCTCCGTGGTCTGTGGGCTACTGCTCTGGTGGCCACTGTGGAGTGCCTGGCCCCTCCTAGTTCCCATGGTGGCATGGTGGCACCTATGGCCACTGAGCCCAGTCCACATTGCCCCCTTTGTGGTGCCCTGGTGAGCACCACCTGGGGGGTCTTTGCATCGGAGCCCCCCTTCCCACTGGCCTGATGGCTCCTGCCCCCGGGTGGGGAGAAGCTCCAGTGGGCGGTGTCGGGTTTTCCACTGCCAGCGGAGGATGGGACAGGATGCTTCCTGGGATCCTTCCCGGATCCCCCTGCCATTGCTGGGCTTCCCTCCACCTCCCCCAGGTGTGTCTCAAAAGGGAGCCCGGAAAAAAAATTGAAAAAGGGAGCCCAGGTTTCAAGATTGTTGTCCAAAATTATAGCTCAAAGCTTAAAGCTGAGCATTTTGTCCTTGGTGGAGGTCACCTCCTTCTCCCAGGTAGTCACTGTCAGAACCCCTAGGCGATCGTCCTGGAGCGTGTCATTGGGGCCGCAGGCACCCAGCGCTCCTCTGTAGACCCACGTCACCGGCCAGGTTATTTAGAGCCCCAGGCAGTGGTCTATTAGCCGCGGGTCAGGTCTCCAGGGATCAGGGCAGACGCGGAGGGTGAGGTATGTGTGGTCCACTGGGTGGTGGTTCCTGGTCCCACGTAGGAAGTCCTTTCCTTTGGGCGGTGGGGACCTCCTGTGGCTCCACGGAGAGATCCGGGTCTGTTGCCCTCAGCCCAAAGGTGCCATTCCCAGCAGCGTCTCCCAGGGTGCGTGTGTGCATGCGTGTGTGTGTGTGTGTGTGTGTGTGTGTGTGTGTGTTTGCCACCAGTCTCTGTAGCCAATGGGAGTGTGTGGAGCAGCAACCAGGGATGTTCTCTGTCCTCGGCACTTGTCAGCACCTGTACCCTGTTTCAGGCTGCTGTGAGCACCGGGCAGGGAGGTGGGGGATTGCTGAGGGTCCTGAAGGGACTCGGGGTCCTGGGCTGAGGGTGGGCTGGCCCATGGGGGGAAAGATAGAAGGTTGCAAGCACAGTCGTTGCTTGGACTCTGGGTGAGGACATCAGGAGAGCTTCCTGGAGGAGGAAGGGAGGCTGCTTCCAGGGAGAGTCCTGAACAAGCTGCCTGAGCCCTTCCCACCCCCTCCCACCATGCTTTCTGTTCTAGACCTGGATAGGGGCCCACAGAACCGGTCTGCTGCCGAGCCAGGACTGCGCCGGTTCCCCACGAGGAGCCTCGGAGTCTAGTGTCTGGAGGCCATTGCGTGGCTGACCTATGACCCAGTGGATCCCTGGCAGTCAGTGGTCCTGGAGGAAGAGCGGGAGGGCCCTGGCACTGGCCTCCCAGAAGCTGTGCTGCTAGGGGGGCATGTGGTCCAGGGAGGGCAGCCACCTGCCTACCTGCCACAAGAGGACTGGGTCCCTGTGAGCCCCACCAGGCCAGCTCCCCCATGCTCAGATTGCAGCAGTGGTGACTACTGGGCCCTGGGCTGCCCCGGGGGGTGGCACCCCTCCACCTTCCCAGGAAACACACGGAGCTCTGGGCCCAGCCCAGCTTTGGCCTGTGACCTTTCTCGGGACCAGCAGAGCCTGGATGCCTGGCAAGGAAGTGGTCCTGTGGGAGTCGGTCACAGTGAGAGGCAGGTCCCCGCTGCAAGGATCCCGTGAGGACCTCAGGGCCTTTTCTTCGCTCCTACCCTTTGCAGTCACTGGGTTGGATCTAGAATCCTGACTTGGCCAGCTGCAGGTTCTCTGAGAATGGAGACCCTGTGCAGACACCCCGACTGGATGGAGGCAGGCAGGCAGGTGACCCCTCCTGCTTCCCTCCCCTCCACTCCCCTCCCCTCAGCAATCCACTGCCCAGACCCCACTCCCTGGCCCACCACTTCCCTCCCTGCTCTCTGGCTCCATCCAGGCCCCTCAGAGAAGGGGGGTGTTAGCCCCACAGCCCGTTCTGCCCTCACCCCCTTAAAGGGCCAGCTTGCTCCCGGCAGACACAGATGAGGGGGTGCTGTGACTTCTTTCCCTGCCTTCCTGGGGTTACCTCTCGTACTGAGGTGACAAGAACTGGCTGCTGGCTAGAGAGGGGCCCAGAGCAGGTGCAGGGGCTGGGGTCTGTCTGTTGGGCTTTCGGAGGTGGGAGGTGCAGATGTTTGACAGGGAGGACCAGATGGAGGCCGGTCCCTCTCTGGGTGCCCTGACGGAGAGGGCGCCTCTCCATGGGGCTCTGGGGACCCCTGTGGTCTGCACAGAAAAAAGCACTTGTGTCC
>NW_023179144.1:0-1426 GCF_002007445.2 Ailuropoda melanoleuca
ATAAAGAACTCTTACAAATCTACAGCAAAGAGACAAACAGATCAATTTTAAAAAGGGCAAATTATTAAATATACATTTCTCCACAAAAAATAAACAAATGGCCAATGAGGACATGAAAGCACATAAAAAAGATGTTCAACATCCACTAGTCACTAGGGAAATGCAAATCAAAACCATCATGAGATATCACTTTGCACCCACTAGAATGGTTATAAAACAAAAGCAAAGTGGAAAAGAACAAATAGTAGACCAGGATGTGGAGAAGTAAGAACCCTCCTATATTGCTAATGAGAAAGTACCTGCTATGGAAAACAGCTTGGCACATCCTCAAAAAGTTAAACACAGAATTACTATATGCTATAACAATTTCATTCCTCAGAATATACTGAAAAGAACTGAAAATAGATCCTAACCCAAAAGCTTACAAACAAAAGTTCATTGCGGCATTATTCATAATAGCCAAAAAGTGGAAACAACCCAAACGTCCATCAACAGATGAATAAACAAAACGTGGTACATTCATATAATGAACTATTATTTAGCCGCACAAAGTAATACTGATATATACTACAACATAGATGAACCTCAAAAACACTGTGCTATGTGAAAGAAGCCAATCACAAAAGGCCACTGTATTTATAAGGTTCTCCAGAGAAACAGAACCAACATGATGTGTGTATGTATAAAAAGAGATTTACTTTAAGGAATTGGCTCACGTGATCATGGAGGTTGGCAAATCTAAAATCTGCAAGATGGGATAACAGACTAGAAACCCAGAGAAAAGCCAATGCTGCAATTTAAGTCAAAGGTCATCATCAGGCTAGAGACCCTCAAAGGAGCTGATGATGCAGTTCAAGTCCAAAGGCCATCTGCTGCAGAATTCTCTCTTACTTGGGAAAGAGGCCGGTCTTTTGTTCTATTCAGGCCTTCAGCTAATTATATGAGGCCCACCCATAATATGGTAGCAATCTGCTTTATTCAAATTCTACTGAATTAAATGTTAGTCTCATACAAAAACATCTTCAGAAAAACATTCAGAATAATGTTTGACCCATATCTGGGCACTGTGGATGGACCAGCCAAGTTGACATACAAATTAAACATTAAAGCCACATACTGTATGATTCCATTTATACAAAATGTTCAGAGAAGTCAAATCCACAGAAATAAAAAGCAGATTACTCATTGTCATGAGCTTAGGGAAGGGGGTGAAACAGCGAGTGACTGTTTATTTGCATGGGGTTTCTTTTTGGGATAACAGAAATGTTCTGGAATTAGTGTTGATACTTGTACAACACTGTGAATATACTAGAACACTTTAACATATTCTGTTATGTTAATTTTACTTCAATTTCAATTAAAAAAATAACTTACTGATGTTTCCTGCGAATAAGATGTGGGCCCAAAAGAGGGAGCATCAACATGT
>NW_023179145.1:0-1376 GCF_002007445.2 Ailuropoda melanoleuca
TGGAGAATGGAGCATGCTCCTGAATGTTATGGAAAAGCAACTGAAATTCAAAATTATCTATGTTTTTAGCACATAGTTAAAAATAATAGTTCAAAAATCAGGTTTTTTAGTACTGTTTTAATGTCTGAATTAGATGGTTAATCATATTGAATGTGTCCTGAAAGAGACCCGAAATGAAATCTCTCTCTCTCTATATATATATACTATATAAATGAATAAATATATATAATGAATATATAACATGAATTAATGAATGATATATATATTCTATATAAATGTGTGTATGTGTGTGTGTGTATTCTAGTCAATTCAATGATCACAGGTAAGTAGAACATGAGTAAAGTGAGAGCTCAGAATCATAAAATTGAGATCAAGTGCAGTGGTAGCACAGAGAAGAAACTATCCACACAGGGCTGGAAAGGGAACAATCACAGTCACTACCAAGCAAATAATGAGGCTATAACTTTTAATGATGTGACAAAAACAGAGTAAATTCACGTTGGAAGTCTGTTCAAAATGTTATATTTTCATTGTCAGAGACACTGCATGCTGTCTGAGAAGCCATTTGTATTTAAAGGTGTGTCTAATTGTTGCCAGGCTGTTTACATGCTTTTCCTAAGGCATGTACTGCTTGATTCCTTCACCTGTAAGTTTTGTCCTGTCTCAATTTTTAGGATAATCCTAATGTCTCAGTGTCCCAGCCCTAAAAGTGGGAAAAGCCAGATAGGGTTCCAGATTTGGGGCTGGAGCCAAGGGTAGCTTGTGATGGGCTGATCATGGCAAGAACATCCAAAATGGTAAAGTACTAAGGAGAGCCAATGGAGGAATCCTAGCCTTGAGTAGAGAATTGAAATGCAGAAAGAGGACCAAGATCATAAATAAGGAATAGATACAAGAGATGGGCACTTGTGGGCTTGAATGCCAAAAAGAGTCAATGAGGTCTTTGACTATTGCCTCATCGCTTTTATGAGCATGTGGTGGTTGGATATGTTTTGCCTGCTTAAAATGCAAGAAAGACAATGTCTGAAATTCTTCACCATCAGGCTTTCTATCAAGTCTGGCTCTGACCTGTGAGCCTCCTAATTAGATAATCATGCATCTCATTCTTCCTGACTTCCCGTCCTGCTCTCAATTTCAGTTTGGTATTTGGGAACTTGCTTCCAGACTCTTTCGTTTCTACCTTCTTTTGTTCTGCCTGGTCTCTCCATTGCTATCTGTTATCTCTTTGACCTTCCTTGGTTAGATGCTTTTCAGAACCAGGGCTTATCATTTGTGTCTGCATCCTTCAGATATAGTGGCCTTCCCGCTGAAGAAGACCTTTAAGAATGCTTTCTCAGAAGCATATATGTAAGGCAACGTAGATGTCCATCCCCTGA
>NW_023179146.1:0-7771 GCF_002007445.2 Ailuropoda melanoleuca
TTTACATTTAAATAATATAACATTCCAGAAAGAAAAAGAAAAAGACTGGCCCTCTACTCGGGGACCATAAAATCACAGGTGAGACAGGAAATGGACTAATAACATTGAACTGTCCTCATGCCCGGGATGGAAAATCCTAGCTCATCTCTGCCTCTGTCCACTGTTAGAGACTCTTAATATCAATGTGGATCACAGTCAAGAGCTGTTCCAGCACATTCTTCACACAAGATCAGAAGAATGTGGGATATAGAATGGGATCTAAATCCCAGCGGATGTGAACTGTGGTTAAATAGACCTGAGAGGCGCCAAATCAAGGAGCCACCATCTGGCATTCATTCTGGCACCCAATTAATGTGTACGGGGCTCCCATGATTGGCTCTGCACCATCCTAGGCACTCAGCAGATCAGACAGTGCCTTTGCCCTTTGTGAACTTAACTGAGGAGGCACAATGGACAAATACAAAGTTAACGCTTGATTATACATGCTAATGTTGGGAAGCAGTGGTGCAGATAATCAGAAGTAGCAGATTATCTGAAAATTATACATGCCCTGCTCCCTAGCTATGGCTGTGGGAAGCAAAAGAAAAGAGAAAATGCAGCACCAGGCAATACAAGCAGGACAAGCTTCTGGAGGGAAATAGATAGAGGATGTGTTCAGCAATAATTTGCATCACAGCAACTGCCTTGGCAAAGTGGTGTGAAGGAATATTTTGTATGTTTAATTATATGTGTTGGTTAAAAGATATAACTGTTTAATATATATCAGTTATATGGGGGTTTTTAAAAATTCAGGTGGTAGAGTCACTTGCTCAGAGAAAGCCCAAGAAAGATAATGATGATAATAATCACAACAACAACAGAACAACAGAGAAAAGATCAGGCTTGGAATTTGGGCTCTGATGACTTCACTAAAATGCTGTTTTTGCTTGTTATTGTATGATTTATAGACTTATTAAATGAACTGTTTAAACAAGAACTGTCACCTTAATTTCTTAGTGCATTTCAGACTGAGGGAATTGACTCAAGCCTACATCAAGAATTCCCTTGGCTCACGACACACCTAGTATCGCCACTGGTGGCCTTCAGGTTAAAAAGGGCTTTAGCATATCCACCTCTTTCTGTGTGTCAGAGAAACTTAATGAAAGAGATAAAAGAAGAGTGGTGGTCTCCAGGCTTCAGCCAGCCTCTTTACCAAGGCTCTGGGGCCCACCCTCATCACCCACACCTCTTCCCCTGTCTTCTAGGGACTCGCTCCATCTGTTTCTCCTGAAGATGTCTGTGCCTCCTTCCCCAAGTGAAAAGGAGATTTTCCCCCCCAGGGGAATGGCTTTTGCAGCCAGGCTCACTTGCTAAATGTTTGCAACTCCATTGATTTCTGAGATGGNCTGTGTTACCTTTCTAGGGGTGTTTACATTTAAATAATATAACATTCCAGAAAGAAAAAGAAAAAGACTGGCCCTCTACTCGGGGACCATAAAATCACAGGTGAGACAGGAAATGGACTAATAACATTGAACTGTCCTCATGCCCGGGATGGAAAATCCTAGCTCATCTCTGCCTCTGTCCACTGTTAGAGACTCTTAATATCAATGTGGATCACAGTCAAGAGCTGTTCCAGCACATTCTTCACACAAGATCAGAAGAATGTGGGATATAAAATGGGATCTAAATCCCAGCGGATGTGAACTGTGGTTAAATAGACCTGAGAGGCGCCAAATCAAGGAGCCACCATCTGGCATTCATTCTGGCACCCAATTAATGTGTACGGGGCTCCCATGATTGGCTCTGCACCATCCTAGGCACTCAGCAGATCAGACAGTGCCTTTGCCCTTTGTGAACTTAACTGAGGAGGCACAATGGACAAATACAAAGTTAACGCTTGATTATACATGCTAATGTTGGGAAGCAGTGGTGCAGATAATCAGAAGTAGCAGATTATCTGAAAATTATACATGCCCTGCTCCCTAGCTATGGCTGTGGGAAGCAAAAGAAAAGAGAAAATGCAGCACCAGGCAATACAAGCAGGACAAGCTTCTGGAGGGAAATAGATAGAGGATGTGTTCAGCAATAATTTGCATCACAGCAACTGCCTTGGCAAAGTGGTGTGAAGGAATATTTTGTATGTTTAATTATATGTGTTGGTTAAAAGATATAACTGTTTAATATATATCAGTTATATGGGGGTTTTTAAAAATTCAGGTGGTAGAGTCACTTGCTCAGAGAAAGCCCAAGAAAGATAATGATGATAATAATCACAACAACAACAGAACAACAGAGAAAAGATCAGGCTTGGAATTTGGGCTCTGATGACTTCACTAAAATGCTGTTTTTGCTTGTTATTGTATGATTTATAGACTTATTAAATGAACTGTTTAAACAAGAACTGTCACCTTAATTTCTTAGTGCATTTCAGACTGAGGGAATTGACTCAAGCCTACATCAAGAATTCCCTTGGCTCACGACACACCTAGTATCGCCACTGGTGGCCTTCAGGTTAAAAAGGGCTTTAGCATATCCACCTCTTTCTGTGTGTCAGAGAAACTTAATGAAAGAGATAAAAGAAGAGTGGTGGTCTCCAGGCTTCAGCCAGCCTCTTTACCAAGGCTCTGGGGCCCACCCTCATCACCCACACCTCTTCCCCTGTCTTCTAGGGACTCGCTCCATCTGTTTCTCCTGAAGATGTCTGTGCCTCCTTCCCCAAGTGAAAAGGAGATTTTCCCCCCCAGGGGAATGGCTTTTGCAGCCAGGCTCACTTGCTAAATGTTTGCAACTCCATTGATTTCTGAGATGGGCTGGACAGGGATGAGTTGGTACAATCCCAGAGAAAGCATCAGAAATCCTGCTCATTTGCTCCTTACTGTGAGATCTGAGGTCCAGCACAGTCCCCTGACTTTTTCCCACATCAGGATAAATTTTCTGACTTCCTGGGATACCTTTCCAAGAGAATGGATCATAGACTTTGTTCTCGCCTTCTTTCCTGGGGTTCTCCAAAGTTCCCATCACAGTTCTTCCACAGTGACATAGGAGACTTGGTGAAAACAGAGCCCCATGTAACCTGCTATGGCATCACAGAATTCCTGAGGTAACTATGCAGATTAGACCCCTCTATGATCCTGGGCGACTTCAATTTAAGGCAATGTGCTAATTAAGTACTAAGATGAGTGGTACAGGCAGCAGGTGCAGAGGGAGTTCAGAGGACGGAGAGAGTTCATGTTCTTCTGAGTTCAATTTATAAGGAAGACCAAAGAATTGTATTGTTTTCTCTTCAATTCTCTCCTTAGTCCCTTCCCAAACACAACACTCCCCACAATACACACAGAGAGACACAAATGCCGTGCCCTGCTCTGTAACAATATGTAAGTGGAAACTCTGGAAGGTCCTTAGCTCTGGAGTATTTGCAATCTAAGCCCTGACACTGGGCCACCAACGTGAAATCCAGCCCTTTAGTAAGCATACAGTGAACACCTACTATGTGTAAGGCATTGTGTTTGACTCGGGGAATACCAAAATTAACAAGCCAAGCTTACCGTTCCTCATGAAACCTACAGTCAGGGTGAGGCGTGTATACACAGATGAGCAGAGCCTGAGGATCACAGTGAGAGGAGCTTCCTTTGCAGTACGTCCAGGCTGCTGGGCAAGGAGAGGCGAAGAGGAGGGACCAAGCCCAGAAGAAGGCTGCAGAAGGGAACACTCTGCACACTTGAGGCACAGGTGAACGATGTCCTCCCACACCTTCTAAGCTCCTGAATCCAAAATACCCTCCAGAAATTCAAGACAGGGAGTGAAAGGACAGGTGGGTGAATACACGTACATACATGGATGTAAAATTTGAGGTAAGAAGATGCCAGGGGGAATGGGATAGACTGGTGATGGGTAGTAAGGAGGGCACGTATTGCATGGTGCACTGGGTGTTATACGCAACTAATGAATCATCGAACTTTTCATCAGAAATCAGGGATGTACTGTGTGGTGACTAACATAATATAATAAAAAAATTAAAATAATAAAAAAGAAGATGCCAGGCTTTTAAAAAACAGTGTGCGGTGATAAAACATAAAACACATTTCAAATGCTTTGNACATAATATAATAAAAAAATTAAAATAATAAAAAAAGAAGATGCCAGGCTTTTAAAAAACAGTGTGCGGTGATAAAACATAAAACACATTTCAAATGCTTTGTGGCCAATAAAAGGCATATTTTGGTGAGTATCTGTACTAGAAAAAAAGGCTATAAATGCCAGTAGCACACACTTTTCATAGATTTGTACTTCTCCATTTTGATTTGAGGAAGAAACTTCACACCATGATGATCTAGAGAAGTGGAATTTTTAGGGCACAATAGCAACAAGCAAATAAATGTCACAATTAATACTGGAGGTGATTCAAAATCCAAAGATGGAGAATGTGCTATAAAATTATTATGGACAGCCACCAACATAAGAGTCCACAGCTAAATTCCAGGCTTAGATTTCTCTGACTATGGAAACATGACCACAAAAGACAGCATCCCTTGTATATGGCTGGGATAAATTATTTGGTCAACCATGAATACAAAGAAAATTATCAAAAGATGTTGGCATCACAAATGTCCTAGTTAATAATTTGATTGAGTCACACATACACACACACACACGCACATGCACACATTTTCTGTCATGTTAACATATCAGGATTAATAATTTGATCAAGATACACACACACATATGGGGGGCCTGGGTGGCTCAGTTGGTTAAGCGTCNCACACACACGCACATGCACACATTTTCTGTCATGTTAACATGTCAGGATTAATAATTTGATCAAGATACACACACACATATGGGGGGCCTGGGTGGCTCAGTTGGTTAAGCGTCTGCCTTCAGCTCAGATCATGATCTCAGAGTCCTAGGATCAAGCCCTGCATTGGGCTCTTTGCTGGATGGGGAGCCTGCTTCTGCCCCTCCTTCCTGCTCGTTCTACCCCCCGCCCCGGCTGTCTCAAATAAATAAATAAAATCTTTAAAAGAAAAAAGATACACACACACACACACACACACACACACATCTGTCATGAAACCAACCAATTTGACTAGGAGTCTGCTTCAGGTTTCTTATCAAGTACTTGGTCTTCAGAGTCCGGGAGTCCAGCCTGATTGCTCAAAACATTTGACTGCAGCCCTAACCCTGATTAGAGTTTTCCTGGAAAAGCCTTACGGCAAACTGGCCCTTCCCCTGACCACGAAGCAAGGAGAGAGTCCTCCAAAGGGAGAAACTGTCAGCAGAGAAAGATGTATGCTGTTCAAGGGCCACATCTACACCTGTGGGAGGAAGCTGAACTTGAAACCTCACCCAAGAGTTCACTCAAACTAGGATAATGAGGTGACCTCAATAAACAGAAGCACTGTGGGCTGGGTTATCAGAAGCTAGATTTGTCATCGAGGTTGAGAAAGAATTGAAAGTGACCAGTGGGGATACTTAGGCAGCTCCTGGCAATGGGACAGCGGTCTCTGAAGACTTTGTAAATGTGGCTGTATGAGGAAGCCAACATTTGAATATCTGCTACAACTGAAGACATTCAAAACCAAACAGAACCTCTCTTCTCATGGCATATTGCTTGGCACAATAACAGCAAAGTACATAATTTGGGGAATACCGATTTACATTCACCTGTCCCTTCCCTATTCTTCACTCCTTGATAGTTTCATTCCCAACATCGCCATTCTATTGGTGCTGTCCTTACTAAGACCAGTAATTATATCCAGTCCTCTTGTTTGACTCGTTTGAGGCGTTTAACAAGTGGGTCACTTCCCCCTTCTTCAAATGTATTCTTTGACTTTTGTAGCAGATCTTTTGTTCTGGCTCTCTTTTTCCATTTTTGGATTCCCCTCATAGACACTTCTAGATCTTTCTTCCTTTTAAATATTATTGATGCTGGCATTCCATCCTTGGTCCCACTCTCCACTCATTCTATATATTCTTTCCTGGTCATTTGTTCCAATCACCAACTTCCTTCTCGTTACTTCCTGTCACAGGAGGCAAATGCATGCATGTGGGAAATGGCTTTTCCCAATTCTACCTAACTGATCAATCTTTTTAAATGTAAAGTTCTTTGTGAACTATGTATTTATTAGAAGAAGTGAAAACATAAGTAGTGGCCTCAACACCCATCCCCGTGATAGGTTCCTGATCATGGTCTCATGAAGCTCTAGTGATAAGTGGGATGATAATGGCTCTTCTTGAAGCCACACTTTGGCTTCTTCTGGTGCCTACTTTGAGAGCAAGTTAGGGGGTCCAATGCAATGTGAAACTCATCTAAACAATATTCACATCCCCTAGCTTGAAGTAGGGACTCAATCTTCTTGTGAGAGACCTGATCCTCCATGATCTTGCTCCCTGTGATCATTACAACAGTGTATAATGCTTCCTAGACCATCTCAGAAGTTGAATCTAGAAGATTGATTTTTCATTGTTTTCATAAAAAGATAGAAAAAACTTAATACACATATTGCATGGGGCCCTGGGTGTTATATGCAAATAATGGATCATGGAACATTACATCAAAAACTAAGGATATACTGTATGGTGACTAATATAATAAAAAATTATTATAAAAAAAAGAAAAAGAAAGAACTTAATAGAAGTGTGACGAAATAACAATTTGAGATATTAGCTGTGGTTCCCCTGCCACTTCCAATGAGCTTATTGCCCATTCCCTCCTCCNAAAAGAAAAAGAAAGAACTTAATAGAAGTGTGACAAAATAACAATTTGAGATATTAGCTGTGGTTCCCCTGCCACTTCCAATGAGCTTATTGCCCATTCCCTCCTCCATTTAGTGGAAATACACACATTTACGTTAAGGGAAGATTGTTAACAAATAAGGGAAGATTGTTAACAACAGAAATNCATTTAGTGGAAATACACACATTTACGTTAAGGGAAGATTGTTAACAAATAAGGGAAGATTGTTAACAACAGAAATACTAAAGGACAGCATAGCTTTTGAGTCTCAAAACAGTGTTTTGAAATGATTACTGGAGACAACTGTTTGAAAAAAAGAAGACTTTTACATTCCAAAATCTTGGCTTTTGAGTATCAAAACCAAAGTTATGAAAAATTCTGAGACTTAAGTTTGTTCCATACAAATACAGGTTTGGGGGAGAGCAGGTGAAAGATGAGACCATCCTACCCCAACTCAGTAAAGAATTCATCACTGGGGTTGAGAGCAGATAATCAAAAAGGGAGAATAAATGAGCTTAGATGTCTCTAAGGGTTCTGTAAGAAAAAGACCTGGCCTGTACCCTATGCCACATTTCAGTGAAGGGGAGAATAGAAAAATCCAGAAGAGTTTGGGAGTCTAGGTCAGTGAGAACATGTGCCTCATAGACTAGATAGAACCCAGGAAAGTGCCAAGGTACCAGGGATCCCGAGGTCTGCATGAGGCAGCAGCATCAGAGTAGAAATGAGGGTGAGTTCCCAGAAACGAAGGTCCTTCCTGGGTTTCTCCATTCTTGAAGTATCTTTGGGGAAGCATATGGAATTTTTTCGGGTCCAAAGAGACCTGAGAAAGGAGCCCACAAGAGACTGGTGAATTTCAGCAGCGTCCCAGTTCCATGAGAAGGGGACAGAATGATCTGAGTGGAACACTCACTCCCAGACCACGTGAGGATGCAAACTTCTCAGTGGATGCCAGGAAAATGTGGCAGAGACCAAAGACCAGACACAACCTCAACTACACTCACTGATGTAACACAGGACCCTTGAAACTTACAAGCCCCTGAGAATAGAGGTAGG
>NW_023179147.1:0-3054 GCF_002007445.2 Ailuropoda melanoleuca
CAGGTTTGAGAAACACTAAATGAGGATGGTTTACAGATACAAAGCCTGAGTAAATTTCTTACACCTGAGAGTTAGGGTATCACTAGACACAATTTGATTCAGTAGCATTGGTTAAATATTTTTTCAATGAAAAAAGTCTAAAAGGGATTAAGATCTTAAAGGGAATGTTCAGGATTTCAAAAATAAAATGGATGATAGATTATTTTCATGGAATATATACAGTCATATTTCTTGAATTGTGGACTACTTAAACAGAGGGAAAAATTCCCTTCTCCATTTTGAAAAATACAGGAAACAGACAATACTGAAAGAAATCACTCCATATATAGATAGGTGAAAAAGTAGCAAGCTTAATTTACTTTCTTGAAGATAATTCAGAAAAGACATTGCAATCAGATTTTTAGGTGTTTTTTTCAGGGGGTGTATTTCAAATTCTGGAAGTATGATGAGAAGATTCTAACTTGTTACATGCAAATATGTGCTAGATATTTATCCATATAAATTTTGCATACATATAAATTTTGTCCTAGATATGAATGTTAGCAATATTCGAGGAGCATCATTTTATGGGTCAAAACATCATTGGGCATTCTGAGATATCAGTGGCAGATGTTATAGTCTCATGGCCCTAGCAATTAAGAGGTGGGACATCAGTAGGGGAAAAGACAAAAAACCCTCAGAAACCAAACAGAAAGCCTAAGACTCACTTAATGTATGGATACCTGATTGTTGACTGAATGGGCAGGCATTGTCAATGGATTAAAAAAGAGAAACTTTCCAGTGAATATGCTGTGAGAGTTCACAAAAATTAATTCTGGGTACGTTCAAGATGAAAAAGCAAATTCATCATTTTAAAAGAAGCAAATATAAGAAAATCTTTTTGATTCTGCGTTAGAGATGGATTTTCTAATGAAGAAACTAAAAGCACAATTTAAATAGGGTAAATACTGATCAATTTAACTGCAAAAAATTTAAGGATTTCTGTTCTCAAAAGACATTCTAATGGAAGTGAAATACTGAGAGAAAAATACTATGAGGGATAATGCTAGTAAAGGATGAGCATCCAAAACACGTAAAGAATGCTTCCAATTTGGAAGAAAAATAGAGACAGGGCTTTCCCCCTAAGAAAAACATCTGAAACCATTACTTCAGAGAAAGAGAAGTAAGCAATAAATGTGAAGATATTCTCAACCTCATCCATAGTTAGAGACATAAAAATAAAATGACAATCACTGCCATTGGATGAGCATTTAAATATTAATATATTAAGTTTTGGTGATGACGTGGAGCAACTCTCCTGGCTGAGCAGAGAAATTTGCAGGAGGAGGAGGGAATGGTATGAGAGGCTGTAAGGGGTGGTTTTCTAGCCGGGTCTGGGTGCTCTGGGTCCAATCTTCCAAGTTCACCTGGAGGCCGAAGGGTGAGCAGGAAGCCAGAGGATGGCAGTGCCAGAGCCTGGAGACCAGGGATGCCTGTTGTGCCAGCACTTGCACCACGGGGAGCCACGCGCACCATAGAGGGCATCAGGGGCATTGCAGTTGAGCAGGTCAGGCACAGAGGCTCTTGGAAGTTCTACCGTGACTCTCTCAACAATTCCGGAAGCTACAGAGGGGAGACTGGAAGAAATTGCTTGCAGTTCCTGCCACACCTTGTTATTGTGTATTTTAAAAATCAAAGTTCAATTTTCCTCCTGTTCTGGCCTCAGTGGCTCTAAATCCTGCATCTTCTAGACATACACGGGACCATGGATGGCACCTTTCTGGAGCCGAGGCCGCCCCGCTTTAGCCAAGTGCTGTGCAGGACTCTGGGACAAAAACGGGATCCCTACTCCACCATGTGGCTGATAGTGAAAGTGGAGACAGAAGGTGTTTGGCGCTTTGATGGTTTTGAAGGCTTAGGTCACGTTTGTTTCCAGAATGAATTCTCCCTAGGGGATCTTGTCCCAGGCTCTTGGGGTGCAGTGTGGGATGCTCCCACCTTGGACAGAACCCAGGAATCCCAACGAATGGACAGCACTCAATCAGAGGACTCTTATCCAAAGTTACTGGGCAGTACCTGCCTGACAGGTCTGATTTGGAAGTTCCTCATGCACTGGACAAGGGAGAGGGAGGCTGACATTGCACCAGGGTTCAGCATCCCCTGCATGGGAGGATCTCATGCTTGGGGGACACTAGATGAGACAGTGTAGTGATGGACCTTTTTGGCCAAGATCCATAAAACAGTAGAAGGATAGCTCTGCCAGAGGAGTAGCAGGAATTTTTGGGCAGGGGATTGATTACACCGGGCTGATAAATGAAATGTGGATAACTTTCAGTCTGAAGACATATCAAGAAAGAAATGCATGCAGGAGCACCTGGGTGGCTCAGTCAGTTATGCGGCTGACTTCTGATTTCAGCTCAGGTCATGATCTCAGGATCATGAGCTTGAGCCCCACATTGGGCTCCTTGGTCAGTGAGGAGTCCGCTTGAGGTCCTCTCTCTCCCCCTGCCCTTCCCCTCACCCGTGGGTGTGCACACACTTTCTCTCTCTCTGAAATAAGTAAATAAATCTTAAAAAAAAAAAGAAAGGAATGAATGAATGAATGAATGCACATCCAGATAGATAACCAAATATAGTAAGTAATAATGGGTTGATGCAATTAGGGTTGGAAACATACTACTACTTTTCTCTTTTGGTCTAAAGCCGCACACACAATAGCTTGCTGATCTTTCCCTAAGGTTTTGCTCCTTTTCTCCCTACCCCATATATTCTCTCCCTCCCTCTCCTTTTATTATTCAATACATGCGCATAATTGAAAGATTTGTGATATTTTGTGGATTTAATGATCACATGATGTTGGGTTGTAATGTAGTTAATTAAAAGCAGATAAAAAGTTTATATTTGGGTGGTTCATTTTATTTATTTATTTATTTATTTAGGAGGGTCATTTATTTAGAAACAACAGGTCTGTGGATCACATAGATTAGCTCAAGCCATGGCTTCCCAGTAGAGCTTAGATGTGGCAGTTTGCTTAAGTAGGTTTAAGAAGGTTTCCAATCAGTCATCTGCATCAGG
>NW_023179148.1:0-785 GCF_002007445.2 Ailuropoda melanoleuca
CGCACCCCTACTCGCCCATAGCCCACGTGGGGGAAATACCTCGATGAGGTCTCTGGCCGACTCCCATTAGGGTACGTTTAGGTGCAATTGGTGCTGTGTTCATGTTGGGGTTAGATGATTAACCTGTGACAAGGTCTGTGGTCATCCTCACCACTGGAAACTAGGGGAAACTCTCCGTCCATTTTATATTGTCTGCTTTGCGGTTTGGAATGCGCTTAGATAGGGCATGTTTCGTAAGTCATCCCTGTTTTACTTCTGCTGGTAAACATGCTGTACAGAATCCCTCTACTTGTACCCTTTCTACAACCATTTTTAATGATCAAAGTTGTTAGTGTCGTGTCACAAAACACACGCTGACACACGCGTTCTGAAGGGGGAACGTAAGTGATTAGCTGCATGACCAGTGCCCCACAAGCCCTTCAGTTGGGCTTCTAGGAGTAGGTCCTTTGGTCCTAAGTCACAGTGAGAGCCAGTTTCTTCTCTCATCTCACGTTCTGGAGTTTTCCATCGGAAAGTGTATACATTTTTGTGAATTCTCTAATTTATGCACCCCATCTTAATTTCCCATTGGACAAAATTACTCGGGCACTCGGTGTGCTGAAATTTCCGAGTGACTGTGTTTTAAGATAAGCACAGCTGCTGAGTTATATAAGGGTTATTGGTATCACATTCCTTGTGGAAAACACTTTTCCAATTCCCCTGTCAGATCACAGGCCCCTAATTCCTCAAGCGTCTTTGTGGCCATGGACAGAAACTGCAGAGAGCAAAAGACCCCTTTGTCAGGA
>NW_023179149.1:0-3375 GCF_002007445.2 Ailuropoda melanoleuca
AAAAAATCTTTAAAAAAAAAAAAAAAAAAGAAGATGTGGTCCATATATACAATGGAATATTATTCAGCTATCAAAAAGAATGATTACCCAACATTTGCAGAAACATGGACGTGACTGGAGGAGATTATGCTAAGTGAAATCAGTCAAGCAGAAGAAGACAATTATCATATGGTTTGACTCATTTATGGAACAAAAGAAATAGCAGGAAGATCGGTAGGAGAAGGAAGGGAAGAATGAAGAGGGGGTAAACAGAAGGGGGAATGAACCATGAGAGACTATGGACTCTGGGAAACAAACTGAGGGCTTCAGAGGGGAAGGGAGTAGGGTATTGGGATAGGCCGGTGATGGATATTAAGGGGGACACATATTACATGGTGTACTGGGTGTTATACGCAAATAATGAATCATGGAACACTGCATCAAAAGCTAAAACAAAACAAAACAAAACAATAAAGGTGACTAAAATCCATTAAAAAAAGTATTGGCAAAAATAATAGGTTTCTTTCTTTCTTTGATTTTTATTTTCTTCCCCTTGTTAGGAAATATATTTCTTAATGATTTACAGCATATAACTCATTTTAAGTGCCTTGTATTTTTTTCTGCATATGTTAACACATGCTTAATACCTCCACGAAGGCAATTTCTTTTTTGTGTGTGTGTGTGTACACATTTAGTTTTATTGTAACAAAGCAACTTGTACACTTCTAACGTTTAAAACTGAGCATCTTTCCTTTCCAGTGAAACAAAAAGAAAATTTAAAAATAAACAGGAACAAAATTACAATAGAGAATGTCAATTCCAAATAAGATCCTACAGGTTCTGCTGATTCTCCCATCGAGTGGCAGGGCTCAAGTCATCATTAGGAGAGAGTTTTGTTTTAAAAGTGTCATCTTAAACTGCAAGGATGTCCGTTAAACATCACAATTAAACATGCCAAAGGAGAAGCCATGTTGTCAAAATGCCCACTTAACCCACCCAAACATCTCAAACCCACCCTTTGCTGACCTTCTATAACCCCATTTTTTAAAGTTTTTTTTTCTTTTTTTTTAAACAAGAGAAAGTAGACAGGTACATGTTGGTAAATGCTAACTGTCCATGTTCACATAGAGACACAGTGTAATCTCTGAGCCCAATATACAGAGAAAGGAGGAAAAAAGCTAGAATTCTATGCACTACTACACAGGGGCCTAGCACCCTCCAGCTTCCAGCAGAGCTAAGGGAGCAGAAGGTTTTTCTTTTTTCCCAGAGAGCACAGTGGTGTTGATTCCATAAAGTTTTTGTTGAGACAGGAAAGGATAAAAATGAATTTGGAACAGAAAAGGGTAGAGATTCTTTTCCCACTGTATTCTGCTCAAGGTATTTCCCTCCAAAATAGTTGAGAACCATGGTATAAAGGGAGAGAAAAGAGACTTCAAAAACAGGGCACATGAGCACAAGAGGAGGAAAAAAAAAAAAAAAGACTGCAACTTGCTCCCAGGGACTGAAGAAAATTAAAAAAGGAAGGTTGGAATCCATCAGTGTTCCATTAGTCATCTCCTTCCTCCTCCTCTCCTTCCTCCCCCTCATCATCATCTTCATCTTCTTCACCTTCATCCTCATCTCCTTCTTCATCAATATCTTCCAATCCTCCTTCATCATCATCATCATCATCTTCTTCTCCTTCCCCTTCTTCATCATCCATATCAGGAACCAAGTAGTACTGTAACGGATTTGGCCAAATATCATCTTTGATGACCTCTCCTAACTCATCTGCACCTGCGTCAGAATGGTCAGTAAACCAGGTGAAGAAGCTCTCTGGTTCCTCATGCTGTCTCTTCCTGCTGGCTTTATTCTGTGTTTGACTTGAACGTTTCGTCAAATCCTTTCCAGATTTCCATTTGATTTCGGTAGACTTTGAAGACGGATCACCACTCTCATTCAGATGAAATTCTTTGGAGAGAACTTTATTTTCGAAGTAAGGGTTTTCATCAAAATAAAAATCTATTCTGTAACCTGATTTAATATCTTCAAATTCTGTCACTTCAACTCTTGTCAAATAATGCAGTGCCTCTTCGTCCTCCTCCCCAAGCAGTGCAGACACTAGATGAGCAAATTAGGTCAAATGTGTATTAAACAGACAAATAATAACAACCAATTCAAGTGATGCCTTTAAAATTTTTCCAAATTTAGTGAGCATCTTCGATTTCATAAATCCATTAAGTGCAAACCAGATGGCTTAGTGGCAGAGCTGTCACTATCTTTTACCAAGTAATTAAAGAGAATCCCAAGTTAGAATATAGTCTCTTCTAAAACAGAGAAAATATTAAAACGCAAGCCTCCCCTCTCTTCAGTGTTTTAATCTCTTCGTGTAACCAACACGTTGTACAAAGTTCTCAAGCCAAGTCCCTCCACTCTAACAAGCGCAGAGACCCCATACCCTGGAGTAATGCTCTGCCACAACATACCTTGTGGACGGTTGACAAATGTTGTTACCCAAAAATTGGGGATTTTGGCGATCAATTCAGACCTCTTCTGAAAAAATGGTTGGCGGAGTTTGTTATATTTCTGTTCTACTTTCAAAATCTCCTCGCTGGCTTGTTCATTAAGTCTGTCTATTTCATTTTGTACTTCATCAATATGTTCAATTGCTTCTTGCTGTTCTTTTCTGAGGTCTCGTCGGCCCCGTCGTGGTTGGAGTTGAGCTCCTTTTTACTGACTTTGGCCGCCGGCGCCGACGTGGTGCTGCTCCGCGGTCGGGGGGCGGGGGGAGCGGGGAGAGAAGGGAAGGCGAAGGGGGCGGGCAGCGGCTTCCCCTCACGCCACACGCGCGGGCGCTCGCTCGGTCCGGCCGCCTCCTCCCGGCGCTCGCTCGCTCTCCCTCCCTCCCCCTGGCTCGCGCGCGCTGCCCTCGCGTCCTGACGACGAGGGAGGGGCTGGGGCGGCGTGCCGGGCCCCGGCCCGGGCTCCTGCTTATGGAGGGGAGGCGGCGGCGGACAGGCAGGCGGCTCGGCTCCCTCGCTCACGCTCCGCGGTCCAGCTCGCTGCTCGCTCTCCCCCACAAAGGCAATTTCTAACAGTACAAACTTACCCCTTCCCAAAACAGTAAATGTTGTCGAAAGAACTCAGGAAAAAAGTCATTTCTACAAGTTAAATTGCCATTATGTTCAAATTATTGCCATGTGGAATTAGCAATCTCACTTACATATTTATATTTTTAATTTAAATTTTAATTTTTTTTAACATAGGACAAGAATGAGTCTTGNATATTTTTAATTTAAATTTTAATTTTTTTTAACATAGGACAAGACTGAGTCTTGCCAGGATTTTTCAAAAGCATACTCTCCTCAACAATATTTTGTAATTCATTTACTTAGGAAATCACAGCTCAGATGCAGC
>NW_023179150.1:0-2318 GCF_002007445.2 Ailuropoda melanoleuca
GAAGTCAGGGCTTGTTGGCACAATCGGGGTCAAAGAGTCCCTCAAGCCCAGACTTGCCTCATTCTCCCTTCTGTGATACCATTTTCCATTCTACTGGGATTTTCCATAATTGTGACTCGAGTGCTGTGGTGTGCTGGTAACCTGANTCTCCGTGATACCATTTTCCATTCTACTGGGATTTCCCTAATGGTGACTCAGGTCCTGTGGTGTGCTGGTAACCTGACTTCCCAGTAAATACATACATACAGGCATACATACATACAAATAAATATTTACAAACAAAGCCTAACTTTCGTGTTTGCCAATTTCCATGATGTGTATACGCNCAGCCACTAACATGTCACTGAAAATGGAGTCAAAGAAGTGCACACAATTGCACAAATTTCATATTTTGTGAATCTGTGTAAAGGGCTCCAGCACACAACTGCTCTATTCTCTCCAACTGGGTCTATGTTATTCCAAAACTGGTCCTAACATTTTTAATCTATTTTAAGCCCCATAACATCTAGTCAGGAGCAGGTCTTCCCCCCTGAAGTTTTACCCCTCGGCAATAAAATTTCACTCACCTGCTTCAAATGGCATTCTCAAGGGCTAAAATGGGATGAGTCCCCATGTGGCATTCTGGGTGATGGGAGCCAGGAGGCTGAGAGTTTATTCATTTGCCTGAGGCCCTCGGGGACAACAATTCCCCCAGGGAGTGTGGACAGAGAGCTGTCCTTTCAACAACACACTCTTTCCCTCATACAACTGGGTCACATCATTAGAGCTCTCCAACCCTGATGTGAGAGAAAAGCGTTTAATTTCACATTTCAATATGATGTTATTCGTTGATTTTACACAGATGCTAATTATCAGGTTAAGGAAATTCCCTTCTATTCCAACTTGCTGAGTTTTTATTCTTTTTTTTAATAATATTTTTTATTATATTATGTTAGTCACCATACAGTACATCCCTGGTTTTTGATGTAAAGTTCGATGATTCATTAGTTGCGAATAACACCCAGTGCACCATGCAATACGTGCCCTCCTTACTACCCATCACCAGCCTATCCCATTCCCCTACCCCCTCCCCCTCTGAAGCCCTCAGTTTGTTTCTCAGCATCCATAGTCTCTCATGCTTCTCTAAGGGAAATAAGTCAAGCAGAGAAAGATAATTATCATATGGTTTCTCTCATCTATGGAACATAAGAACTAGGAAGATCGGTAGGAGAAGAAAGGGATAAAGAAAGGGGGGGTTATCAGAAGGGGGAATGAGTTATTATTCTGAGCAGATGGCGAATTTTGCCAAATGTGTTCTTCACCTGGTACAACTTTATAAACAATATGAAAACTCTCTGCGGCCGCATTTCCATCATCACCCCCATGTCGCTGCTATGGTCGTCATATGTCTTATATCTACCTACAATTAGAAACTCCCACAGGACAATGTTAAAAGTTTCACTCTAAATAGTCATATGCATGTAAAGAAATGAAGATGAGAATCTTTATGTTTAACCCAATATTTACAATTTCTGATACACCAAACTTCTTCCTCAGGAACCAAGTTTCCCTCCAGCATCATTGATGTCATTTCCCTTCACCCTGAAGACCCTCTTTCAGCATTTCTCATATTGCAGGTTCCTGACAACAAATTTCTTAGTGTTTCTTTTTAGTAAATACATCTTTATCTTTGCTTTTTTTTTTCCTTTTGAAGGGTATTTTGCTACAGATTCTGGATCAGCAGTTCTTTTATGTACTCTCGCACTTTCAAGATTTTTTTTCACTCTCAGGATGCCTGGGTGGCTCAGTTGGTTAAACGTCTGCCTCCAGCTCTGGTCATGATCCCTGGGTCCTGGGATCCCATCGAGCCCCAGTCAGGCTCCCTGCTTAGCGGGCAGCCTGCTTCTCCCTCTCTCACTCCCCTTGTTTGTGCGTGCTCTCTCTCTCTCTCTCTCAGTCAAATAAATCAATAAAATCTTTTTTTAAAAAAGATTTTTTTCATGCTCTTCTGTCCCTTGTAGTCTCTTAAAAAGTCCAGGGCATGTATTGCATGGCACACTGGGTGTTATACCCAACTAATGAATCATTGAACTTTACATGAGAAACCAGGGATGTACTGTATGGTGACCAAAATAATATAATAAAAAAACATTAAAAAAAAAGTCCATGGCAATTCAAAATGTTATCCTGATATATAATGTGTCGTTTTTCTTCAGCTCCTTTAGAAATGATTCTCTTTATATTTAGTTTTCAGAGACACGTGCCTGAGGGTCATTTTCTGACTAGCAAGAAAAGCAAGCTACCTCTCCCACAAATATCTGCCACAGCTCTGCCTTTCT
>NW_023179151.1:0-5692 GCF_002007445.2 Ailuropoda melanoleuca
TAGAAGAAAGGTCATGTGAGAACACAGAGAGAAGATGGCCATCTGCCTCAGAAGAAACCAAACCTGTTAACACCTTGGTCTTGGACTTTGCTGGCCTCAAGAACTGTGAAAAAATAAATTTCTATTGTTAAAGCCCCCCACTCTGTGGCATTTTGTTGTGGTTGTCCTAGCAAACTAACAAGAGGTAACTGTATTTTGAAATGAATTCCAGGTTAAAGGTGAAGATGCATTTTTAATTATAGAGGGAATAGGAGGTTCTGGAATCAGAATTGAAAACAAATCATAAAGACAAGGGTATTTGAAAATTCTTAGACTTTTGCAGTTGTCACTAATGTTAGTTTCTGATTCTGAACTGTAGGGATTAGGCCCAGAAATCTGCATTTTAACAAGCATTACGGGTCATTCTGATCCTGATTATCTGGGGACTCTGATTTGCGAAATACTGGTCATAACACTCAAATGTGTCTACAACATGCTTGACCAAAAATTAATGAAATGTGGCACAAGAGGAAGCCCCAGAACATTCTGAGGGGACCAATCAGGTCAATTAATTGGAATAACCTCTTATATTTGGTGTGGGGATCTGGACATTCCTTAATATTTATACTTTTATATTCCTAAATCAGATTCAATAAGCTGGATACTAAGTAGGTG
This sequence comes from Ailuropoda melanoleuca, assembly GCF_002007445.2. NCBI lineage: Eukaryota > Metazoa > Chordata > Mammalia > Carnivora > Ursidae > Ailuropoda > Ailuropoda melanoleuca. Next base: position 655 of record NW_023179151.1, read on the forward strand.
AGTAATGAAAACACTGAAATGGCCCTCCATTCCTCTTTCTAAAATGTCTTGCCCATCAGCTTTCAAAGTCTAAAAAATGGACGATTAACTCCTCATATCCCTGTATTGACTTGGTCTGACTCCGTTCCTCCCCTTTAGTGATGGGAGAAGCACTGAATTAAAAAGCCCCTTTTAATGTTACATAACATTATATATACCCACAATACACACTGTCACAGCTGATATGCATAGCTATATAGTTATGATACATCATATATGAAACACTATCAACAACACCCACTCTGCTTCCCTGAAGTTATGGAGTTGTTCAAAATTTCACGAGATTTTAAAAAGCTACCATGTGTAACATCTTCTGGGCTTCCCATGTAGATATCTCACAAGACTATTCTCTTCTCTTTCCCTTATCCCTGGGGTATAAGATAATTAGGTTCAGCTAGTCCTAGTAGAGAATTCATTAAAGATTCTTGAGGCAGTCTCAATGGGGACCTCAGACAATTTCATAAAAATCAGGGAGTTCAAAATCCACCCTCCAGTCTCTCCACACGCCCAAGAACCTCTAGTTTTAGCCTGCCTTCTCCCCTGTTTCAAGACCCAGAGGCTCTGAACCTAGCTTTGGTAGGTGAGACAAGTGTCTAGTGCTGAGTTATGGAGCCAAGAGGAGGTCCCAGAAAGCTCAGCCTGAGATCTGGAGAGGGAGAGGATAGAAGGGTCTTTGAGGCACAAGAAAGGCTATAGAGGGTGCCTGTGGAAGTTGGTGACCACTGCAGTCAGATCTCACTGATCAAACCCAGGTCTGGTTTTAGCACTAGCTTAGCTAAGAGACAACAACTTTCTCACACTCATTCATTTCCTTGATTTCCTGCCCAGAGAGTTGTCTCGTGTGTTGCAATGTAGGAGTATTACTGAGACCCAGGGACACAGACAAATTAGGCAGACAAAACTGAGATGCTGGAATGAGGTGAGCTCTAGGTTGGTCTCTACCCTTAGCATTAGACACAAGGTTAGCAGAATTAGGAGTCACTTCCAAGAAGCAGAGACAGAGGGGTAGGAGGTAGAATGATCTTCTGAAAGAAAAACTTGTTTGTGACATGAAAGGACATTTTCTTGTGTGACCACAGAGTCTGACTGATAGAATTACAAGCAGCCATTGAGCTTGCCCAAACACCTCTAGGAAGTATTCTCCAAGAACAACTGTGAGCAGGCCATTTGTTAAATTTCCAACTCTCCTCTACCCTAGACAACTAACTGCTTTTTGAACTGGTCAGGAACAACAAAATCCTCACCAAATGTGATAATGGCTACTCTGAAGATCTTTAAATAAGCAGCTATTAGAATAGTTACCTCACTAAGATCTCCCCAGCCAACAGGCTAAAGGTGATCTTTCCTAGGCAGATACCTTCTGCTTCACTATTCTGGATTTTCATTCTGGATTTTCTTTTATGTCCAGGTCCCTTCTTTCAATTTATTCTAACTCTCTCTCTCTTTGATTCCTATTCTGCCCTATGTCTTTTAAAATGTGAAGCATGAGCTCTGATTCCAGAGAGAATCCATCTTGAGCCAAAAGAAGGTTGGGGGCACAAAGACTTTTGATATTTCTATCATTTGTCATTCAATCTTCACCTATTTCATGCTGTCTCAGCTTAAAAAGCTGCCTAGATGTATTAACCCAAATGCTTCCAAATTTTCAGAATGCTCCTTGGAGCTCAAGAGTTTGAATTCCAGCTCTGTCAATGATTGATGAGTATGACTTTATGCACATTACCAAATTCTGTAAGCCTCTCTCCTCTTTTGCAAATCAAAGTAATAACATTAACTTGCAAGGATTTTTTAAGATCTAAATATTATTTCTTTTGCAATGCACCTAGTACAAAGTCTGGCAAACAGTAGATGTTCATCAGGTATTATAAATAAACTTTTGTATTATTAAATAATGTATATTCTTTCTTCACTACCCTACTTTGTTTTCATGTCAAAAAATTTTCTGCCTTAAGTTTTATGACTTATATTGTTAACCATCATCTAGCTTGCCTGTCCCTGACAGGTAAGTTTATCACAGATCTTCTGAATTCACTTTGATGAATGATGTGGTGACCACTGACCATGGCCGAAGCAAAAGCCGAGGAACAACACACACGACCCAATCTGACCTTCAAGTGGACAGTGAGTTAATGACACTGGCTCCTAATTTCACTAGTATTTGGAGTGAGGAAGAAAATGTCTACATATATATTTGTGTGTATGTCTCTAGCAAGTTTATTTATTAACTTAGCTAAAGAGCCAGCACTTTTTTGGAGGTCTGTTAAGTCCTTGACTTTAATGCTCGCTGCTCTTAGTTGAAAGTGATTTGTCCCCTATGCAGGAAGAAAGTGTAATGGTTGTTGAGATCCTGGAATCTAGAGAAAAATCGGATCTTGGTGCAAATCCCATTTTGGCCATTTTATATCTTTGATCTTAGGAATATTAATTTTCTCTAATCCTCTGTTTCTTCATCTGTAATATGGTACTATTGATAGAACTTTATTTACAAGATTTTTTTAAAGTGATAAAATATATAACAAATTAGTAACAGCTAACTAAATAAATTTAACTTTTATTCATGCATTAAGCCATTAAAAAAACTGCTGAGTGCCTACTGTGTACCCAGGCACATTTTAAACACTGTCTTTACAGAAGTAAACAAAGCAAAGCCCTTGCCCTTTTTGAGCTCACATTCTAGTGGAACTATGAATTGGGAACCAGCAGATCACTGCTTTGAAAGTCAGGAGGCTTAAACTGGCATAAGACCTCTTCCCAGTGACTGTACTCTCCTGAGCCTTCATTTCCTAATCTAGAGAAGAATACGTCCTACAAGCATTATTGCCTTCTATTCTGTGGACTCTCATGGACTCTGCCTTGCAATTGAGGGTGTAGCCATGGTTGATGGTTCAGTCTTTCCTCCCACCTAGGTTCATAGCAGTTGAATTCTAGATCTCTAGGGAATGCAGGTTACTGACTGACAAGAGAATCAGAGCTTTGATATGGTACTTTAGCAGTCAAGAATAACTTTACAGATAGCCATTCATTCACTCTCTAGTTCTTACTGGAATTATGTGAGCTGAGTAGCACATATGAGCTGTCTGGATCAAGCTAGGCTTCCATAACTGGAAGATGAGATGAGAAGGTGAGTGAAGGACTCATCTGTTTCTAAGGTTAGCAATTATATGTGGCTGATGAAGTTAAGCAAAAGTAGAAAAGGAAGGCAGGAAGGCAGGACGGCAGGAAGAAAGAAAGAAAGAAAGAAAGAAAGAAAGAAAGAAAGAAAGAAAGAAAGAGAGAGAGAAAGAAAAAGAAAGAGAAAGAAAGAAAGAAAGAAAGAAAGAAAGAAAGAAAGAAAGAAAGAAAAAGAAAGAAGAGGAAGGGAGGGAGGGAGGAAGGAGGGAAGGCAGGCAGGCAGGAAGGAACAAAGGAAGGAAAGAAAGGAGGAGGAGAGAAGGGAGAGAGGGGAGGGAGGGAGCAAGGATGGAAGGAAAGAGATAAAGGAATAGCAAAGGAAGTAAAGTAAGAGAAGGGAAAGGAAGAGATGTTGAAAGAAAGGTTGGAACATTAATGAGAGTCCTGGCAGAAAAGAGACAGGTGAGGAGTGTTTACTTAAAGATCTCCTCAAAAGTCGTAGGCAAATTTAGGTATAACCAACAAGAATAATTAAGATTCTCAGACCTCTTAGCTTGAAGGAGAGAGAAAGAAAAAAAAATCTAAAACAATGTTCAGAGGGAATAAGGGGCTAGAAGGAAATGACCTCTAGAAGAGCTGTGGGGTTCTAGGTCTAGTTGATTCTAACGTGTTGTTTGGTTTGGTTTTTAATTTCTTCCCAGGTACAATCCGTAGCTTTTTCTGAATTCATTTCAAGAATTTGGAGGAAATCCAATTTCCCTCTTCCCTCCGCACACAATGACTTTGGGATCCCTGGAAAGCAGCAGCAACATTTCTTCCACCTTTCTGCTGAGTGGCGTTCCTGGGCTGGAGCACATGCACGTCTGGATCTCCATCCCATTGTGCTTTATATACCTGGTTTCCATCCTGGGCAACTGTACAATCCTTTTTATCATTAAAACAGAGCCCTCACTCCATGAGCCTATGTTCCTCTTCCTGTCCATGCTGGCTGTGACTGATCTGGGTCTGTCTCTTTGCACCCTCCCTACAGTGCTAGGCATCTTTTGGATTGGGGCACGAGATATTGGTCATGATGCCTGTTTTGCCCAGCTCTTTTTCATTCACTGCTTGTCCTTCCTGGAGTCTTCTGTGCTACTGTCCATGGCCTTTGACCGTTTTGTGGCCATTTGTCGCCCCTTGCACTATGCTTCCATTCTCACCAACACGGTCATTGGCAGGATTGGCCTGGCTTCTCTAGGCCGTAGTGTAGCACTCATTTTCCCATTGCCTTTTATGCTCAAAAGATTCCCCTATTGTGGCTCCCCAGTACTCTCACATTCCTATTGTCTCCACCAGGAAGTGATGAAATTGGCCTGTGCAGATATCAAAGCCAACAGCGTCTATGGCATGTTTGTCATTGTTTCAACAGTGGGTATAGACTCACTGCTCATTCTCTTCTCCTGTGCCTTGATCCTGCGTACTGTGCTGTCCATTGCATCCAGGGCTGAGAGATTCAAAGCTCTTAACACCTGTGTCTCCCACATCTGTGCTGTGCTCCTCTTCTACACTCCCGTGATTGGCTTGTCTGTCATCCACCGCTTTGGGATGCAGGCACCTCATCTGGTCCAGGTGATCATGGGCTTTGTGTACCCCTTATTTCCCCCCCTATTGAACCCCATTGTCTACAGTGTGAAGACCAAACAGATCCGAGATCGTGTAACCCATGCGTTTTGTTGCTAGCTGGGTTTCGTCTTAGAGGCACTAATTCCTTAAGTCTTCCCTTACTCCTCTCTCCTTTATAACATCCAATGTGCATGAAATGGAGGAGACTATTATTAATTTACTCAATAAATACATAAAGGAATGATCATGAAGTCACAGCTCTTGCAGAATTATCTCTGCTCTGATG
>NW_023179152.1:0-2517 GCF_002007445.2 Ailuropoda melanoleuca
ACTCCCCCTGCTTGTGTTCCCTCTCTCGCTGGCTGTCTGTCTCTCTCTGTCAAATAAATAAATAAAATCTTCAAAAAAAAAGAAAGATGTGGTACGTACGTACACACACACGTGCACACACACAAGGAATATTCCTCAGCCATAGGAAGGAATGAGATCTTGCCATTTGTGACAACACAGGTGGAACTAAAGGGCATTATGCTATGTGAAATAAGTCAGACAATCATTTGTTGAAATGTCAATCCTTTCTCCATTGAATTGCTTTTGTTCCTTTGTCAAAGATCCATCGACTGTACATGTGTGAGTCTATTTCTGGGCTCTATTCTGTTCCATTGATCTATGTGTGGATTTCTTCACCAGTGNTTCTATGTGTGGATTCCTTCACCAATGTCACACTGCATTGATTACTGCTGCTTTATAGAAGGTCTTGAACTCAGGTCATGTGAATACTTCAATTTTATTCTCCATTAGTACTGTGTTGGCTCTCCTGTATTTTGACTTTCCATAGGTACTTCAGAATCATGTTTGTCAATATCTATAAAAATGTTGAGCAGGGGTGCTTGGGTGGCCCAGTTGGTTAATCAGGTCATGATCCCAGGGTCCTAGGATCGAGCCCCGTATCAGACTCCCTGCTTGGCGGGAACCCTGCCCCTCTCCCTGCTCATGCTTTCTCTCTCTCTCTCTCTCCCCCTCTGAAATAAATAAAATATGTTTTAAAAATGTTATTGGGATTCTGATTGGAATTACATTGAAAGTTAGGAAAAATTAACATCTTAACAATATTGTATTCCAGGTTGTGGGCACTGAATCTCTATCCATTCATTTATATCTTATTTGATTTTTTTTAACAGGGTAGTACTTTATTAATCCATTCACCTGAAATAAAAGGCAATCACATTTCTGTACTGTCAATGAGATGGTCATTGAATGCTGATATTTTTCTGTTTCCTTCTCGTTATTTCATCCACATGGCAGCAGGAAATCAAACACATGCTATCTGATTTTAACATCATAGTTTTGTGGGTTTTCACATATATATGATTTTTTTAATTGGGAGAGGCCCTGAGTGTGTACACCTGAATGATAATTAACTCTACAGTATTTATTATCAGGATTCACAAGGGGGGGAAAGTTGCAATTGTCAGAAATGGGCTAGAATCTGAAATTTGATAGTTTAAAAAAAAACCTTAGCAAATAGTACACCATGCCACGTGAAAAACTATAAATATTTATTTCCTTATTACTACAGAGGAACCAAATCATGTCACTTTCTGTGTGAATAGAAACCACTGCCTATGTCCTCCTTTTTAGGGTCTCTTCTTAGTGGCCCTAACCCTCTTCCTCCAGAAACATCTTGGGACAAAACAAAAATGTGTAACTAGTGGCCAGTCACTTTGTGGTCTCAAGCAGATGGCTGCACTTGTTATCAAAACCCACTTTTCTTTTCTTTTTTTAAATATTTTATTATTTTATTATGTTATGTTATGTTATGTTAGTCACCATACAGTACATCATGAGTTTTTGATATAGTGTTCCATGTTCATTGTTTGTATATAACACCCAGCGCTCCATGCAATACATGCCCTCCTGGATACCCACGGTATTGCATGGAGCACTGAGTGTTATATGCAAAACCCACTTTTAATGTCTGAGAATATTTCTCATCAATCCATCTGCATCCTCAGCACTGAGCTTAGGAAAATTGGTGAAATCTCTAATGAGGTTAGCAGGAGTACAATTATTATCCTTACCCGGATGAAATCACCTTAGTAAAAGTGTCCTTATGCTGGCAGGAGACTATTCATAAGTGTATGAATCTTCTCTCCAGCAGCTGTACCAGCAGCATCACCTCAGACATGTTAGAAGGTGAATTCTTAGTCTTCTGAGCAGAAACTCTTGGGGTCGCACTCAGCCATGTGCGGTTGAACAAACCCTCCACGGGGCTGCAATGTATACTNTTGAGCTTAGGAAAACTGTTGAAGTCTCTAACGAGGTTAGCAGGAGTACAATTACTATCCTTACCCAGACGAAATCACCTTACTAAGAGTTTTTATGCTGGCAGGAGACTATTCATAAGTGTATGAATCTTCTCTCCAGCAGCTGTACCAGCAGCATCACCTCAGACATGTTAGAAGGTGAATTCTTAGTCTTCTGAGCAGAAACTCTTGGGGTCGCACTCAGCCATGTGCGGTTGAACAAACCCTCCACGGGGCTGCAATGTATACTACAGTCGGACAGCCACTGCTCTGTACAGTTCAGTCAGAATCCGGGGGCCTGTGTTGCTTTTCTAAACATCAAGCGTACCTTTTGTAGAGCTCTCTGGGTGGTTTCCATGTACATTCAAGGTTGTCAACCACTGCCTTCATCATGCATGATGGATTCAGTGACCATCTCCATGCAAACCAAAGGTGATGACCGAATCNAAATCTCTAATTCTGTTCCAGAACTCCCTGATCTCCCTCAGGCCAATATATCCAACTGATTTATAGAGAATTAATTACATGTAGGGCTAGGTGC
>NW_023179153.1:0-4207 GCF_002007445.2 Ailuropoda melanoleuca
ATTGAGAACTTGGCAATTTCATTAATTTAGTAAATGTTATTCAGAACTTGGAAATATTTCAAACAAACAAACAAAAAAAGACAAGATTTTTGGGAAGAGTATATTATCTAGGACTCACTAAGGATTTTGATGTTAGAAGAACCAAACAACAGTAGCTATAGATTAGAAACTCTCTGAGGATTCTCCAGCTGGAAAAACCTCCAATGTGGAATAAGATTTATTGGAATGAAATGCCAGCAAAGAGGGAGGGCACTGGTCAATGTAGCAAGAAAGAAGACAAGATTGAGAATTGTTCCCTAAAAAAATATTTTTTTTACCTTTTTATATTTTGGAAATATTCTAAATTAAGCATGAATAGAGCAGGAAGCCATTTCCTTTAAAATAATGCACATATTTTTATTAAAATTTAAAAGCTCACTTAAAAATGAGTTAAGTCCTACTTCAGAAGGAAGATCTTGTAAACATATAGCTTTTCTTAGATGACTTGTGATAGTACTCAATTTTGTTAAAGAAATGGGGGATAAGGGATAGGGGAATTAAGATGGTGGAGGAGTAGGGGACCCCTTTTTCAGCCGGTCCCCTGAGTTGAGTTGGATAGGTACCAGATCTACGGAATCAGCATGAGACGCAGGAAGATACAACTGGATCTCTACAAATGGACATCTCCAGCGATGAGTATTGAGGTACGAAGCAGGGAGCTGTGAAACCATGAACAGATATCAGAAGATAAATGGAAGGGGGAGGGAGCCACACGTTTGGGCGCCGGGATGTGGTAGCCACCTACATGGGGGAGTGGGTGGACTTGCGGACCAGCACCTGAGAGAGAGCAGACTGAGACCATGAGCCGGGGAACACGCGCCACCAGTCTGAAATGGAGCTCTGGTGTGCTCACTGGAACCAGACTGAGACTGGGAGCTCTGGAATGCACGGGGGTGGCTGGCAGCTGGAGTCTGGCGGTGTAAGAAACACAAAGGACAGAGATGCGCCAGCACTGGAAGTGAGGGCTGGGACGATGGGTGTGGGGTGCACAACCCGGGACGCTGCAGGGTTGAGCAGCACCAACAGAAACAGAGTTAAAGTGGCCAGAACATCAGTGGAGAGCAGTCTGCGATCCCTCTGTTCTGAGCCAGAGGCTAAGATTCGGCCACTGCTGCTCTGACTCTCAGAAGAGGCACAGCAAACTGCCAGGGAAAGCCGCCAGAGAACAAAAGCCTGGAAATACCAGCTCACAGTGTGCCCATCCCCATCCGCCCTCGCAGGGGACAGGGAGACTCAACCCAAACAGAGTTGCCTGAGTATCGGCAGGGCAGGCCCCTCCCCCAGAAGGCAGGCTGAAAAATCAAGAAGCCCACATCCCTAAGATCCCTATAAAACAAGAGCTCACGGCCTGGGTCCCGGTCAATAATTTGGGCTCTGGACAACCCCGCAACCTCTCCTCATCAGAATGACGAGAAGGATAAATCCCTCCAGCAAAGGAAAGACAATGAGTCTGTGGCCTCTGCCACAGAACTAATGGATATGGATATAATCAAATTATCAGAAATGGAATTCAGAGCAACAATGGTCAAGATGATGTGTAGACTTGAAAAAAGTATTAACGAAAATGTTAATGAGAATAGAATCTCTAAGGGCGGAAATGAGAGCGATTCTGGCAGAAATTAAAAATTTCTCTGAGCCAAATGCAGTCAAAACTAGAGGCTCTGATGGCCAGGGTGAATGAGGCAGAAGAACGTATCAGGGAATTGGAGGATGGGTTAGTAGAAGAGAAAGCTAAAATAGAATCTGGGCTCAAAAAAATCCATGCTCAGGAATGTAGGTTACTGGAGATTACTGACTCAATGAAACATTCCAATGTCAGAATCATCGGCATCCCCAAGGGGGTGGAGAAAAACAGAGGTCTAGAAGAGATATTTGAACAAATTGTAGCTGAAAACTTCCCTAATATAGCAAGGGAAGCAAACATTCATGTCCAAGAGGCAGAGAGGATCCCTCCCAAGCTCAACCATGACAAACCTACACCACGTCACGTCATAGTGCAATTCGCAAATATTAGATCCAAGGATACAGTATTGATAGTGGCCAGGGCAAAGAAATTTCTCACGTACCAAGGCAAACGTATCAGAATTATGTCAGACCTGTCTACACAGATCTGGAATGAGAGAAAGTGTTGGGGGGGGCATTTTTAAAAGTTTTCAGAGAAAAACATGCAGTCAAGTATCCTTTATCTAGCAAGGCTATCATTCAGAATTGATGGAGAAATAAAGACCTTCCAGAATCGCCAGTCACTGACCAATTTCATAACAATGAACCAGTGCTACAGGAGATATTAAGGGGGGTTCTATAAAAGTAAAAAGGCCCCAAGAGTGATATGGAACAGAAAGTCACAATCTATAAAACAAAGACTGTACTGGCAACATGGCATCATTAAAATCATCTCTCTCAATAATCAGTCTCAATGTAAATGTCCTAAATGCCCCCCAAAAATGCCACAGGGTTGCAGATTGGATAAAAAGACATGACCCAACCATTTGCTGTGTACAAGAGACTCATTCTGAACCTAAAGATACATCCAGACTGAAAGTAAAGGGATGGAATACCATCTTTCATGCCAATGGACCTCAAAAGAAAGCTGGGGTAGCAATTCTTATATCAGACAGATTGTATTTTAAACTAAAGACTATAGTTAGAGACACAGAAGGGCACTATATTATTCTTAAAGGATGTATCCAACAAGTGGAGATGACAGTTATAAATATATATGCCCCCAACAGAGGAGCAGAAAGATACACAAGCCAACTCTTAACCACAATAAAGAGACATATAGAAAAAAATACGCTAATAGTAGGGGACCTCAACACTCCACTATCAGCAATAGAGAAATCACCTAAGAAAGAAATCAGCAAAGAAACAAGAGCTTTGAATGCCATACTCGATAGTTGGACCTCATAGATATGTATAGAACACTACATCCCAGAACCAAAGAATACTCATTCTATTCTAATGCCCATGGAACATTCTCAAGAATAGACCATGTTCTGGGTCACAAAACAGGTCTCAACAGACACCAAAAGGTTGAAATTATCCCCTGCATATTCTCAGACCACAGCGCTCTGAAATTGGAACTCAACCACAAGGAAAAATTTGGAAGAAACTCAAACACTTGGAGACTAAGAACCATCCTGCTCAGGAATGACTCGGTAAACCAGGAAATCTAAAATCAATGTAAACAATTTATGGAGACCAATGAGAATGAAAACACAATGGTCCAAAACCTATGGGATACAGCAAAGGCAGTCCTAAGGGGGAAATGAATAGTCATCCAGGCCTCACTCAAAAGAATAGAAAAATCTAAAATGCAGTTTTATATTTTCACCTCAAGAAGCTGGAACAGCAACAGAGGGAAAGGCCTAATCCATGCAAGAGGAAGCAGTTGACCAAGATTACAGCAGAAATCAATGATTTAGAAACCAGGAGTACAGTAGAGCAGATCAACAGAACTAGAAGCTGGTTCTTTGAGAGAATCAAAAAAATTGATGAACCGCTGGCAAGACTTATCCAAAAGAATAGAGAATGGACCCAAATTAATAAAATTATGAGTGAAAAAGGAGAGGTCACAGCCAACACCAATGAACTTGGAAGGATTATTAGAAACTTTTATCATTAGCTATATGCCAATAAATTAGCAATCTGGAAGAAATGGAGGCCTTCCTGGAAACCTATAAACTACCAAGAGCAAAACAGGAAGAAATTGATTTTTTAAACAGGCCAATTAATTATGAAGAGATTGAGTCAGTGATAAACAACCTTCCATATAACAAAACTCCAGGCCTGGACGGTTTTCCTGGGGGAATTCTACCAAACATTCAAAGAAGAAATAATACCTATTCTCCTGGAGCTGTTTCAAAAAATAGAAACAGAAGGAAAACTACTAAACTCATTCTATGAGGCCAGTATTACCTTGATCCCCAAACCAGGCAAAGACCTCATCAAAAAGGAGAATTACAGACTGATTTCCCTAATGAATATGGACACCAAAATCCTCAACAAGATCCTGGCTAATAGAATCCAACAGTACATAAAAAGAATTATCCATCATGACCAAGTGGGATTCATACCTGGGATGCAAGCGTGGTTCAACATTGGCAAATCGATCACCGTGATACATCATATCAACAAGAAAAGACTCAGGAACCATATGATCCTCTCA
>NW_023179154.1:0-2264 GCF_002007445.2 Ailuropoda melanoleuca
AGTGCACAGCTGGGAAGAGAAGAGCACAACCAGTTCTCCTAAAGCCCCGTGAGCTCACCCAGCACACAGCACAGCTCATCCTATACCACTGATTTTTCTAGGATGAATGCAATTTTAAGGCAGTTTAATGACAAGATGGGAGAGAGAGATTCTTTCGATGCAAAAAGAACAGGTCTACTATATAGGGCCTGACCCAATGACACAAGACAAAAACGACGTGACTGTAACACAGTCTTGTTAGACTCTTTCTTTTACCACATGAAGAATCTGAATCTTTTCGGTTCTGCTTGAGACCAAAGATTCAAAGTTCGAACCCTTTTCTTCACCTAAGTAAATGTCAGGCATGAATAATCATTGGTTCAAAACCTGAAATAGATATTCTGACTGGTACTAAAATTTTGAAATTGCACATTATCACATCATCAGAATTATGATCACGACTGGGACAGTGTCTTTATCACATAGAAATATTCCATTTAGTTCTCTGTCAGATTGTCTACACTGATTAGTCTGAATATCCTGAAATGTTTTCATTTCCCTTCATTGGCACATTACTTTGTCTAAAAGTGGCAGTAACTGTGTTGTCTTGGGGCACTGTCTTCTCCTAGAAGTTTCTGAAAGGATGGTTATTTTGGCTCCCAGTCCCCACGGACACCAGCATTTGAGAGTTTTTATTAGATGCAGATCTGCTATTAGACAAGTTCTCCTGGGTTTTGAACCATATTGTGCCTGCTTTTCATCCTTGTCCGAGGCTAATTTAAAGCTCACCAGCGACTGGTGCAAAAAATCCCCCAGGTGGCTCCTACAATACAAACGGCCATCTTCACTCTCGGAAACACCAGAAGATTGTCACTCTGTGGCTTCTGTGCATGTTACCACAGATGGTTCTGGGTAAGTCTTTGGGCCTTAGATCTGCGCTGAGTGTGGGGAAAATGGAGGATTGGTTTCAAAGAGAACACAACACCCTTATGAGCCAAGACGATGGCAGGATGATTAAAAACAAACAAACAATGGAATCGTACAGTAGCTGACTGTTAAAGCGTGAAGAAGATTCTGTCTCATGTTGCTGTTCTGAGTCAATCACACAATGGGTGACACATTTTAAAGTGACCTGACAGATGGGAGGATCCCAGAGGAACATCAGGGCTGATCGATGCACAGGAAGCTTATTGGTTAAAGGTAGGGAAACTATACATGTTGACACTGGAGAACATTCCATAGAAAGGATGCCCTCAAGTCGTTCAGAGGAAATCACATCTGGTGACATGCACATCAATATCTGAAGTTAGTGATGGGAAGGACAGAGTAACTTCTATCAATGAATGGCTGGCCTTCAGGCAGAATAATACCTTTTATGTTTCTTTCGAGATACTTTAAATGTACTACATCATTTCATCCTCACAGTCACCATGAAGTGTGTTTCTGTTAACCTGGCCTCAGTAATAAAGAATTGAGACAATGACAAGTTTTAGAACTGCCTGAAGAGCACGCAAAGCTAAGGAGTTTCCTAGGCATATACACCATCCTGACTGACTTCAGATCCACTCAGTTAACCACCAGGTTCCATGGCTGCTGTGCTCCTTTGGAAGGTGGATTGAGGACTTTTATGGGTCCTGAAGAGGGAGGCAGTTTGAGGCTCAGTAGGCAGAAGACCTATCTGGCACTTGGAGCTGTCCCGCACTGGACAAGCTACCTCAGAAACAGAGAGAGTCTATCCCTGGGGGCTTGAGGCAGAGATCAAAGGGTGAGTGCCAGAGACCTTGTAGAGGGAAAGGTTTCCTGAGATCGTAGGGAGGGTGGATTTAGACTCAATCCCTTCATTCTTTTAGGTTCTGGGAGTCAGCCTGAGTCCAACTTAGGTTTAAGTAACGCTAATGGCTCAGGGTTCAGGCTGAAAATGAGACCTCTGATTGTTTTCCTGGCCCCTGAAATTCAGGGCTTTAAGATATGTCTCCTTCCTCTTCTAAACATGTACATATGTGTAGACACACAGCTGCTTCCACCTTGTCCTTGTCACCTAGTACCGTACTCTCACCCCAAGGACGTCTTAGACTCTCCTTCCGTGATTTCTATCCATCAAGTAAGTGAGCAGTACTAATACCTTTCCTGTGTTACTCTTCTGATGTGGACTGGTCACTTCATCCTATCCTGTCCTATCACAAGTACTCTTCTAACTTCCTCTTCCTATGCCAGATCTCATCCTTCTGGATCAGTTGGAGTGGATTTTTAAAGGCAAAAACAAACAAACAAACAAACAAACAAAT
>NW_023179154.1:3907-10221 GCF_002007445.2 Ailuropoda melanoleuca
GCACAGCTGATGAGTAGAAAACACAGGATACAGGCAATCTCTTTGGTCCACTAGTCATGGAAAAGGAAGTAACCATCCTACCCATTTAACTTTTCTCATTGAAAATGATTAAGGCATGTTGAAGCATAGACATGATGGTTGTTCTTACAATGACTTTGTGAAAAGAGAAAATCTGAAAGGATTTGTTGAAGGGAAATAATAGGATGGATGACATTCCATCACACGTATACACACATCTTCTTTATGCATTCATTTGCTGACAGGCACTGAGGTTGTTTCCATATCTTGGCTATTGTGAATAATGCTGCAATGAACATGGGATTGCATATTTCTCTTCTATATTCCGTGTTCCCGTCCTTTGAATATATATGAGAGGTGGAATTGCTGGATTATATGTAGATTGTCTTTAAGTTTTTGATGCACTTCCATATCGCTTTCCTTAGTGGCTGACAAATATACATTCCCAACAACTATGTACAATGGCTCCTCTTCTCTACTTCCTCTGCAACATTTGTTATCTCTTGTCTTAATGATGGCAGCAATTCTAAGGGGAGTGAGGTGACATCTCAAACATTTCAATCTGCATTTCTCTAATGATTAGTTTATTCAACCATGAGGAAGCCAATAACCCTGCCATTTGTGACAAAATGGTGGAATTTAAGTGCATTATGATCCATAAGATTAGTCAGAGAAAGAAACACCAATACTGTATCATATCATTGTATGTGGAATCCTGGAAAAGTTGAATTCTCAAAAATAAAAAATAAAGTTTGTGAGTACTAGGGGCTAAGGGAAAGGAAAATAGGGGAAATATTTTATTAGTAGATAAATAAGTTCTGAAGATATAATGCACAAGTGATATTAAACAAAATAATGTATTCAAAACATCAAACTAATTAAGAGACTAGATCTTCATTTTTTCCACCAGTAGAAAGAAAACATAATAAAGCAATGTGATAGAGTGTTGGCTACACTACAATGGCACTCAGAGTTCAATATGCAAATGTATCACATCAAAAGGTCATGTACCTTAAGCTTAGAAATATTCATATCACCTATATTTCCATCAATAAATAAAAGGAGAGGATGGAATATGCATTATCTAATTAAAGTATACTTTGCTAAAGTAATGTAATTTCTTCTTGTTTTTCACTCATGTAGTCTTGACGGGGAGTAGAAGATGAAACAGCATCACCACTACTTGATTCTACTGAACAAATCATCATGCTCATACCCAATGGTTCCATCTTCATACCCTCTGTCCTAACACTCACTGGGATTCCTGGGCTGGAGTCAGTGCAGCGTTGGATTGGGATTCCATTCTGTGTCATGTATTTCATCGCTGTGATTGGGAATTCCCTAATTTTAGGTATAATCAAATATGAGCACAGCCTCCATAAGCCCATGTACACATTTTTGGCCATGCTGGGGGCCACAGACATTGCACTTAGCACCTGCATTCTTCCCAAAATGTTAGGCATCTTCTGGTTTCATTTGCCAGAGATTTCCTTTGCAGCCTGCCTTCTACAAATGTGGTTGATTCACTCCTTGCAGGCAACTGAATCAGGCATCCTACTGGCAATGGCCCTAGATCGCTATGTGGCCATCTGTCACCCCTTGAGACACAACACCATCTTCTCCCAACAACTCTTGACTCACATTGCAGTTGGGGTGACAGGGCTGCTATTCTTGTAGCACCATCCATTGTGCTCATCAAATGTCATCTTAAACTCTATCGAACTACAATCATCTCCCATACTTATTGTGAGAACATGGCCATCGTGAAGCTGGCCACTGAAGAGGTCCGGATCAACAAGATATATGGTCTCTTTGTTGCCTTCAGTATCTTAGGGTTTGACATAATCTTCATCACCTTGTCTTACATTCAAATCTTTATCACTGTGTTTCACTTGCCCCAGAAGGAGGCGCGATTCAAGGCCTTTAATACCTGCATCGCCCACATCTGTGTCTTCCTGCAGTTCTACCTCCTTGCCTTCTTCTCCTTCTTCACACATAGGTTTGGTGCTCACATACCACCATACGTTCATATCCTCTTATCAAACCTGTACCTGTTAGTCCCTCCTTTCCTCAACCCTATAGTCTATGGCGTGAAGACCAAACAAATTCGTGACCATGTCCTGAAAATATTTTTCTCTAAAAAACCATCTTGATCATTATTGACTCCTTCTGTAGACATTTTAGGTTGATTTAATGGAGGAACATCAATATGGTGAAAAGGAAATATCTTTCAGAAATACCTATGCTCAAAAATATTAAACTTTAGATGCTTACAATTGAATGAGGCATTCATCAACTATGATATACTAAAGAACAGTGGTTTACTATTCCTATGAGAAAGAAATTCTCTTATGGCCTGATTTGAATTTTTTCTGTTATTCCTGTGTTTTTGATCTATTTCTTTAAATGTAGGTGTTCCTCTCTGGCAACACTTAGACCTATATAGAAACCAAATTACAGAAAATAGGACAATACCAGGTTCTTCCAAGGATCATGTCATACATGAATATTCCCAAAGTGGTAACCCAGGCCATAGCTATCATCTGGCTATATCTCATTTTCTAATATTTGATTTTGTATTTATATTTTGACACATTTGGAATCACTTACCTATGTTTGTTATACTGTCTGAAATACTAGTAAATATAGAAATAATATAAAACCAATGATAACAATATGATCAACACCAAAAAAACATGGACATAGACTATAAACAGTGATGAATATCATAGAAAAAATATACTAAAGTGATACATAGAAAAGTAAGCATATTCGCTGATATGCTTTCTTGTTTTGTTTTTTTTTTTACTTTTATTTTAAGGATTTTATTTATTTATTTATTTATTTATTTAATTCCATTCAATTAACCAGCATATAGTACATCATTCATTTTTGGTGTAGTGTTCAATGATTCATTAGTTGTGTATAATAGCCACTGCTCATCACCACACATGTCCTCCTTGTTACCCTGCACCCTGCTACCCCAACCCCCCTCTCCGGTCCCCTCAAATAATCCAGTCAATAAATGGGCCAAAACCATGAACAGATATTTCTCCAAGGAAGATATACAAATGGCTAACAGACATAAAAATGTTCAACATCACTAGCCATTAGGGAAATACAAATCAAAAACACAATGAGGTTCCACCTTACACCAGTTAGTATGGCTAAAATTAACAAGACAGGAAATAACAAGTGTTGACATGGAGAATGGGAAACGCTGTTATACTCTTAGTGGGAATGCAAGCAAGTACAGCCATTCTGGAAAACAGTATGGAGGTTCCTCAAGACGTTAAAAATAGAGTTACCCTATGACCCAGCAATTGCTGTACTAGGTATTTACCCTAAAGATACAGATGTAGTGAAAAGAAGGGGCACCTACACTCCAATGTCCATAGCAGCAATGTCCACAATAGCCAAACTGGAAGGAGCTGAGATGTCCTTCAACAGGTGAATGGATAATGAAGATGTGGTTCATATATACGATGGAATATTACTCAGCTATCAGAAAGGATGAATACCCACCATTTGCATCAACATGGATGGAACTGGAGGGGATTATGCTAAGTGAAATAAGTCAAGCAGAGAAAGACAATTATCATATGGTTTCACTAACATGTGGAACATAAGTAATAGAGCTGAGGACCACAGGGGAAGGGAGGGAAAACTGAATGGGAAGAAATCAGAGAGGGAGACAAACCATGAAAGGTTTTTTTTTTAAACAGTTTATTGAAGTATAATTCACATATAACAAATTGCACACACATAAAGTATAAAATTTGGTAAATTTTGGCCTCTATACAACTAGGGATCCATGACTACAATTAAGAGAATGAAGTGAAACATTACTCCCAAAAGTTTCCTCAGGTTCCATGCAACCAATTCCTACTGACCCTCCTTACACCGCTGGCCTGCCCCCAACAACCATCGATCTACTTTCTGTCACTATGGAGTAGTTTGTATTCTCAAGAATTTTATAAATTTGATTTATATAGTGTAGAACCTTTTTTAGTCTCTTCTTTCACTCACTAATATGCTTTTTTTTCAGGAATGAAAATGTGATCAGTACTTACACAGACACAGTCCTTCTATAGGCACATGTACAAATGATTTTATCTAATTTGACTTTCACCCAAATGTGAAAGTTGAAGTTCCAGAAATGAATACATAGAAAATAATTCCACTAGTAATTGTCTACTGCAAGTATTTTGAGTATAAAACCTGTATTTTATTACACCTGATTCAGCAATACATACAGCAATAAATGCCTGAGACTTCTTAGAACCTCAGTAAAAATGACTTTGTTTTTTCCTATTGTTTTTATTATCATGTTCAATTAGCCAGCATACAGTAAAAACGACTTTGAAAAAGGAACACTTCATTTTCATGCTGTTGATCAGTGGTATTCAAAAGGAACCAATCTGAAAGCTTAAGGAAATATGCAACATCAGTATACAGAATACCTGCATAGAAGGGAGTTTATTCCCATATTAATAAGATAAAGATGATGACTTGAACGAATCATTATGAAATTCTGAAATAAAATGTGACCCAAACACAAAACTGGCATAGGAGACCTGACTCNTCTTGGCTCCTAAAACAGTGACCTCAGGTCTTCACTCTTTGCTGTTCCTCTGCCCACATCCCTTCAACCTCTGTCAAGATGCTTCCACAACAGATATCCAGTTAAATTTTCTTCATTCAATCTTCAAGACTGTGAACCAATAAGATGATTATTAAAAAGAAATGAGCAGGCAGACAGAAACAACTGCATCTCCAATTTTGGACTTATACATAGTCAGAGAAAGAAATAACCCAAGAAAGCAGAACACTACGGAAAATGGAGGGGATGATAGAATTCAAACGGCAGAGGAGAAGGATTTTTTTGGGGAAAAAAGGTCCTGTTGAATAAAACAAATAAATCTGACTCACAACGTTTTGGTGCTTAATAAAATTTATGTGAACACGAAGTATGTAAAGTAAGAAACGGCAAGTATGATGATAGAAGGAATAAAACACATTTGTGGATATTAGAAAAGGAAAAGGATGTTTAAAAGGATAATAAACCTTTAATTAATTCAATTTAATTCTATCTTACGGGACTAAATATTTCAGGGAGTTTGGANGTAATAAACATTTAATTAATTCAATTTAATTCTGTCTTACGGGACTAAATATTTCAGGGAGTTTGGACAACCATAGGCAATCCTGAATAACTGATGAGGACTTTATCCCTCCAAGGGAAGAAAATGGCAAATATATGAAATTTTAGAGATTATAGACAAAAAGGATAAAGAATGGAGATAACTTTGTGACATTTCTGAATAAGTAATAAACACTAATAGAATATGATGATAATATTGCTATGATTTGGACTTTGTACAACGTTGAAAAAAGGTGTTGACACTGGGCATTCTGGCATTTCTCTCAATCTAATGGAGAAATAGTGGTTTTACACTTTTAAATATGGTATTAGATAAGTTTTTCATGGATACATTTCATCAGTTTATGAAGTTCTCTATTATCCCTACTTTTCTGATGACTTCTATTTTACACGGATATTGAATATTTTCATATGCTTTCTCTGTAGTTATTGAAATGATCACATGAATTCTTTCATTTGTTTTGATTACATGGCTAGTTACATTGAATTTCTTTGTGTGTGATTTACCTAATATTTAATTGATACATATAATTATAAAAACAAATATAGCATGTGTATACTGAGATTTAGAGGAAGGCAGCTGACTCGATCAGCTGAAAATTCAGCAGATGAGAAAAGGAGAGAAAGGCTGAGAGGAGATCAGCTTAGCTCCCTGGAATATCAGTAGCTGTGTGTCTGGCAGGGGAGAGTGGCAGTGAGCTCCATAGGTCACTTTGGAAGTCAATAAAGAGCATCTGCTGTTTTATTCTTATTTTGCTGATGATGGAAATGAGGCACCGAAGAGTTAATTAAATATCCAGAAGCACAAATAGCCCAAGTTTGGGTCCTGGCTAGGAAGGGCCAGAGCTGTTTCCTTCCAAAAGTTGGCTCTTTCCCACTGCAGGCTGCTCAAGTGACCTCACAGCGATATGGAATGTCTATGTTGCCTCTGGCATTTAGTTTCTCATGGGTGGCCAGTGGCATGCCTGCACCAGCTAGCACATGGTTCAAACTCCAAGGAAG
The DNA here is from genome assembly GCF_002007445.2 of Ailuropoda melanoleuca. Lineage (NCBI taxonomy): Eukaryota > Metazoa > Chordata > Mammalia > Carnivora > Ursidae > Ailuropoda > Ailuropoda melanoleuca. The sequence continues at coordinate 10,092 of NW_023179154.1, forward strand.
GGCAATTAGCAACTGGTATCTGATCAGAGCTNCTATCTGATCAGAGCTCGAGAGTCCTGTGCTTTAGTTGTTATATCGAAATCTACTTTTCCTATCCCTAGAGATGGTTCTTCAGAGCATAATATCATCC
>NW_023179155.1:0-5208 GCF_002007445.2 Ailuropoda melanoleuca
CTAAAGATAATAGGTTTAATTACAGGTGTACAATCATCAGTCAGTTATCCTCCAGCCCAAATTCTCCTGGTAACTCCTAGAGGCAAAGCTAACTTAACATCACTACATACCTTGCTATGAGCCTTTAAGCCAAAGTGTTTTCCAAACTGGCTTCCTACCCTGAAAAGTTGCCTAAGAGGCTTAAACGAAGGGCTGGAAAGAATCTATGGGAAAGGTTAAACAAGTCAGTTAGTTCTGAAGGATAGGAGGGCAAGATTGACTATTACTGACATTATTTGTCAGGATAGTTTTCCCTTAGCTGACTCTACTTTCAAGGAAAATATTGATTCTTCAACAAAAATCACACTTGCAGCTAGTATGCTTTGATTCCATTCTGAATGACATAAATATGAATGAGGAATGAAGAGTAGCANATTCTGAATGACATAAATATGAATGAGGAATGAAGAGTAGCAACACTTTATGTTGCAAAAATTTATTTATTAAAACACTTGAAATTCTTCCAGTTTACTGTTAAGCCCAATTGCCCTATTATTCAGTTGAACCTTTCAAAATATAAAAAATAGCAATAATTACTTATTTGATTATTCTCACCTACAGAGAGTAGATTACAATGGAGAACAAGTTAACCTTTCTGTGATGCTGGCCTCAGGAAATACCTCTTCACATCCTCTATTCTTCATCCTACTTGGGATCCCAGGACTTGAGAATTACCACTTTTGGATTGCCTTTCCTCTCTGTGCCATGTATCTTGTGGCTATAGTTGGCAATATCATTGTCCTTCATATAGTCCGAACTGACCACACTCTGCATGAGCCCATGTACCTCTTTCTAGCCATGCTGGCTATCACCGATCTGACCCTCTCCTCTTCCACCCAACCTAAAATGCTGGCTATACTCTGGTTTCACGCTCATGAGATTGAATACCATGCCTGCCTCATCCAGGTCTTCTTCATCCATGCCTTTTCTTCTGTGGAGTCTGGGCTGCTCATGGCTATGGCCTTGGACCGTTATGTGGCTATCTGCTTCCCACTCCACCACGCTACTATCCTAACCCGAGCTGTGGTGGGTAAACTGGGAGCAGCTGTGATGATGAGAGGGTTGCTGTGGGTGAGTCCCTTCTGCTTCATGGTCTCTGGGATGCCCTTCTGCCCCAACCACGTCATTCCCCAGTCATACTGTGAGCACATGGCTGTGCTGAAGCTGGTGTGTGCAGATACTAGAGTCAATCGTGCATATGGGCTCTCTGGGGCCTTCTTTGTGGTTGGCTTTGATATCATTGTCATCAGTTTATCCTATGTGATGATTCTGAGAACTGTTCTGAGGTTGCCCTCTGATGAAGCCCGGCTCAAGGCTTTTGGCACATGTGCCTCCCATATCTGTGTCATCTTGGCTTTTTATATCCCAGCCCTCTTTACCTTCCTCACCCACCGCTTTGGACGTCATGTGCCCCGAGTAGTACATATCATGTTTGCTACTCTCTATCTACTGGTACCTCCCATGCTCAACCCCATCATCTACGGAGTTAGAACCAAGCAGATCAGGGACAGAGTTATTCAAGGATGTTGTGGAAAAGATCCCTGAGCCAAGGGTCATGGGATCACAACCAACCCCACTGCCACTGATCTGAGATCATCGCATATTAGCACAAAGTCATCTCTGTGATACGAATGGATAAAGATGTGGTCCATATATACAATAGAATATTACTCAGGCATCAGAATGGATGAATACCCACCATTTGCATCGACATGGATGGAACTGGGGTGGATTATGCTAAGTGAAATAAGTAAAGCATCAAAAGTTACCATATGGTTTCACTCATATATGGAACATAAGGAATAGAGTGGACGAGCACAGGGGAAAGGAGGGAAAACTGAATAGGAAGAAATCAGAGAGGGAGACAACCATGAGAGACTCTGGACTCTGTGTTACAGAAAGAGGGTTACAGAAGGGAGGGACGTGAGGGGGTGGGGTAGCCGTGTGCTGGGTATTAGGGAGCACATGTTGCAATGAGCACTGGGTGTTGTATGCAACTAATGGATCGTTGAACACTACAACAAACACTTAGGATGTAGCATATTGTGGCTAACTGAACAGAATAAAAAAGTCATGTCTGTGAACAAAAGGCCCAGAGGTTAGCAACCCTACAGAACAAAAGGAACAATTTTCAAATCGCCCAGAACAAGAGATTTCTGAGAGATGTGATTGATCATAAATCCTGAGTTGACCAAAGTTTCTCATCATAATGAAACAGTAAAAAATATGTACACCATTCAAATCAGTGAAGATTTGAACAGAATGCCATCTTCCACAGACCACTAAGTTGAAAATGATCTTTACCCTTTAGGACAAGTCTAAGTTGCTATGCCTTGTTAAAAAGGACATTAGAAATTTCCACCAAAACAATTATAAAGTACATGCATTTTTCTATCTTGGAATCTCTTTATTAAAATAGAATTTGTGGGGGAAAAGTACAAAGACATGTATAGATTCATTATTTATATAACCAAAACCAGGAAAATGCATGTCTTGATCTATATGAAGAATGAGCCATTGAATATCATGTATCATTTAACTAACGTATTTGAAAAGAACATGTAAAGATGTGAAAATGATCAATACAGAATAGTATGGAAAAAAGAAAAAGAACGTCTGCCCATAAGGATGATACCAATTCTAAAAAGAAATACATAGGCATAGAAAAATATTCCGGGAATACATCTAAATGCTAATAAATTGCAACTCAATACTGAGACTTGTGGTATTTTAATTTTCTTTTTGCACTTTCATGTATTTTTAAAAATTATCCTTCATTGAGGAAGTAACTTTAGTATGAGAAAAAAATAATTCAGACCAGAACAGAAGTGTACAAAAAAGGTTAATTCAGTGCCAAAGCCTAGGGAAATGGAGGAGGCAGTCAGAGAGGATGAAGGACTCCAAAATACAGCAAGTTCCAGAAAAGCTTGAAAATCTCCATGAAAATTGCTGCCAGAATCACAACTTTTTGAAACTGGTAACAGGGAGCATTTGGTAGGGTTTGAGTGTTGGTCTCTCCTTCCAGAAATTGCCTGTTCCCTGATGGCAATGGATTGCACAATGAAGAAGTTTTGGGAAAAAAGTGAAAAAGGCGATTCTCTTCTGAAGATAGTTATATTGTATGATTAAAGGTAGTGAGCAAGTCACTAGAAGTTTGAGGATTTGTCAAAATTTAATTTCCTTTTCAATTAAAATGCTAAGCTGTTTTAGAAAACGATATACTTTCTGATTTTTTTCAACTTTACTGTGGTGTACATACACAAAAAGGTGCATATGTTTGATGTATGCATTTTGATGACTTTGGACATATGCATACACACATGATAGCATCACCACAAACAAGGTAAAACCATCTATCACATTTATTGCATCTGTGTATTTGTCTTCCTTCACCACTCTCCTCTCAAAGCTAACAGTGAAGAAGATTCTAGAACTCAAGGACTTATGTTACTAAAACCAACATCAGATGAAGGTGCTTGAAGAGTTAATTGGGAACATGTTTGCTTCTCCCAGGAGAAACAGCTAGAGGAGCCTAAAAGTGTCCCCATGATTTCCAGATATTAGAGATGCAAAGAGATCCTGAACCTGTTCTCAGCATATCAGTTAATGATTGTGAGTCCCTCTTTTTTTCTTTTTAAAATCATCTTTGCTGCTGTTTAACTTGTGACAATAAAATGTAAATATTTTAACCCACACTCTGATTGTTCTGACACATGCATCACTCTGTAGCTACCAGCCCAATTCAGACACAGAATATTTCCCTCACTTCATAAAAGGTTCTCGTGTCTCTCTGCAGTCAATCACCCCGTCTCCACCCCAGCCAGGAAAACTCTGAGCTGATGTCTTTCACTACAGATTAATTTTTCTCTCACTGCCACTTTTGTAAATAAAAAAATAAATAATACATTCTTTTGAGTCTGGTGTCTTTCATTCAGTATAAAGTTTTTCAGATTCAGCCTTACTGTTGCATTTATGATAAGTAGGTCATTTCCTGTTAATTCTGAGTAGTATACTCTACTTTTTTCAACGTACCCATTGAGGTATTTTTACAGTACTGTTAACTTTTTCCTTTGCTTCAGTGTTTCTAGCCTTCCAGTAAACATATCCACTTCTTACCTGTCTCGAGCTTTGCTCTAACTCATCCCACTTCCCTCAGTTGTTATTTTCTAGAACATTCTACGCTCCTCTCAACATCCCTTAGGTCTCAATGAATACACTCCTTATCAGTGAGATGTTTCTTAACCAACGCAAATATTTGCTTTCCTCCCTCTCTTAACACAATGTGTAATTATTTAAATTACTTATGCACCATCTGTTCCTCTGTCTGGAATATAACTTCCATAAAAGTATAGACAGGTATTCACTATTCTACCTCCAAACCAGGCTCACTACAAAAAACTACTTACAGGAATGAATGGTTAAATGTTTATATGGGCCTGGTATGACCGTCACAACAATTCCACTGCTGACCACAGGATGGCATGTGCAGGTCCATTTTGGCCTCCATCCTGCCAAATGGGACACCAGACTTTTCAGTCCTAGGGTCTCATTTCATTATTCCCATGGAAACTCTGAAGGATGTTGTTTGTCAAAGAAGATAGATTTGATGTATGAAAAACAATTTGTCCCTCATACACTTCTTTTTATTAACAAATATAAACTATTTGGAATATTTCAAATTTCGAGTCAAGAAATACCAATTGGGCGATTATGTTGCTCCAAGCACTCTGTAAGAAGATGGGAATAGCATGGAGAACATGAGAGACTGGCAATCAGAGAACCTAGTTAAGTAAGAAATGAGCAAAACGAGCACACTGGATACCTACAATCCCAGCTCCGATAGGATAATTCATTTCTCAGGCCATGCAGCTCTGTCCTGGTTAGAAGTAGCCTTAAATACTCTGAATCAGTGGAAATAGATGATTGCCTCCATTACAACCTGAAGAGCCAGTGGACAGTGGGTCCAGAACATAACATCTGTACGTAATTTCAGCAACTCTGTATTCATTTCCAAAAACTCTCAAGTGTGTACTTTGAGTGAGGGATCGGATTTCCCATTTCTCAGATGGGCAGAGTCATCTCTTCTCTTCTCTTGGGGAGCACACACCTCTAGGTGACCTACTGACTAGGAGAGGCTGGGCAGAACTGAACAGAAGCAGGTCAGCTTCT
>NW_023179156.1:0-3464 GCF_002007445.2 Ailuropoda melanoleuca
AATTCACTTATTTGCTGATTTGTTTATTGCCCATCTCCCTCCAATAGAAGTAAGGCTCACAAGAGCAGGGACTTCTTTGTTCCCTGCAGGATCCCCAGGGACTCAGACAGTGCCTGGCACGCAGTAGGTATTCAATACAGATCTGCTAAATGAATGACTGTTTTCCTGAATGTGCAAAGCAAGTTTCTCCTCCAGACCTGACTTGAAAACGTTGAAGTTTTAAAGAATCTGTGTTCAGTCCAAGGCTCTCTTCTCTTCATACTACTCTCTCTCTCTCCTAAAGGGATCTTACCTCTCCTCACAGCCTTGATTGCCATTTAAAGAAATTACTAGTTATTGCTAACTCCCCAAAAAAGCAAAATGATGTTTCTGCTGCAAGTTTCACATGTGACCCTCAGAAACCCACAGAAGCCAACCACGTACTAAATATCTCCACACAAAGATGTCTANTAAATATCTCCACACAAGGATGTCTGACAGGAACATGAACACATCATGTCTAAATCTAAACTCATTAGTTCCCCCCAAACTTCCTACCTCTCCAGTTGCTTGCGTCAAAAACCTTGACATCTCACTCTCTCTCACGCCCCACTTCTGAACAAGCACCAATCCTAGTTGAAGACTCAACTATTCCAAATCTTCTTCTCCTCACAGGGGAGATACTCTGCATACTTAACGAGCGATCAGCAGGAATGCTACCCATAGGCAGTGCTAGTGCATACCCGCTGGTTGATCGTCTGTCCAAGTCATCCTCCTACTCAAAACCCTTCAAAAGCTTTTCATTACTCTTAAGATGAAGTTCAAATTTCTTAAAGTGCCCTCAAGGCCCAGAATAATTAGTCACCTGCCACCTTTCTGGTCTCATGGCCAGCAACTCCCGTAGCTTTGTGCGATCCTTCTTTGATCTTCCAAGTTTCTCCCCGTCTTTCCACATACAGCACGTTAGTTCTCAACTCCAGCCGCATATTAGACTCACTTAGGGAGCACCTATGTCGCTGATGCCCAAGTCCCATCCCAGACCAANCTCAACTCCAGCTGCATATTAGACTCACTAAGGGAGCACCTATGTCGCTGATGCCCAAGCCCCATCCCAGACCAATTAAATCAGTATCTCGATGGATGGGACCTAGGTATGGGTTTGGTTTTACAGGGGGTTTGCTCTTTTGTTTTTCTTTGAGACATAACATACAAACAGCAAAGTGTATAAATAAACATATAGATTAACTAACTTTTATACATGTATATATCTAAGTAATTACCACCAAAAATCAAGAAATAAAACATCCCCAGCACTCTAGGAAGACTTCCTCTCCCTTCCCCCTTTCCAATCAATACTACCACGACCACTATCTCACCCCACGCCACAGTAGTAACTGCTCTTCTGACTTTTATCACCATACATGATTTTTGCCTTTTCTTGACATTTATAAAAATAGAGCATGGGTATTTTTTAAGACAGAGTTGCATGCAATAAAATGTCTCCATCCTAAGTGTACAGTTCAGTGGGTTTGACATATGCACTTGTATAACCACCACCCCAATCAAGATATAGAACATTTCCATCACCCCAAAATGTTCCCACTTGGTACTTTGCTGCCAAACCTCATCTCCTGCCCCACATAACCACTGATCTNCAATAAAATGTCTCCATCCTAAGTGTACAGGTCAGTGGGTTTGACATATGCACTTGTATAAACACTGCCCCAATCAAGATATAGAACATTTCCATTACCCCAAAATGTTCCCACTTGGTACTTTGCTGCCAAACCTCATCTCCTGCCCCACATAACCACTGATCTGATTTCGATCATCATAAATTAGTTTTAGTTGCCCTGGAACTTCAAAGAAATATAGTCACCAGTATACACTCTTTCGTGTCTGGTGGCTTTTGTTCAGTTTTCTCCATGTTATCACTGAGTAGTTATCCACTAAATGACTAGACCAAAATGTGTTTATCCATCCACCAGTTCTTAGCTATCACAAAGTGCTATGAAGATTCATGTACAAGGTTTGTGTGGACATATGTTTCCATTTTTCTTGCGTGAAAATGAGTTTTTCATCCTGAGTTCCAGTAAGAGTGGAACCTCTGGGTTACNTGTTTATCCATCCACCAGTTCTTAGCTATCACAAAGTGCTATGAAGATTCATGTACAAGGTTTGTGTGGACATATGTTTCCATTTTTCTTGCGTGAAAATGAGTTTTTCATCCTGAGTTCCGGCAAGAGTGGAACCTCTGGGTTATGTGACAGGAGCGTGTTTAACATTTTAAGTGCCAAGCTGTTTTCCAGAGTAGTCGTACCACTTTATACTCTCCCCAGGAAGCACCAGCATGAGGCACCAGTCCAGCTGCTTCATATACTCTCTTCTACCTGGTGATGCTAATGTGCAACCCGGGCTGAGAACAACCTAGAATTCCTATTTACCCAAAGGATACAAAAATACAGATTTGAAGGGGCACATGCTTATGGCAGTATTATCAACAATAGCCAAGCTATGTAAAGAACGCAAGTGTCCATCAGCTGGTGAGTGGATAAAAAAGATGTGGTTTATGATGAGGGAGCAGAAAGCAAGCTGAGGACAAAACACAAGCTGACACCCTGCAAACCCCCCCCCCAGGTGGTATATGTGTGACATTCCCTGGGCACTCCTGGCTGCCCTAAAGCTAAGGGAAGGGAAAACAAATGTTAACTGACATAGGTCACAGTCCTGCAGGACAATAGTCTCCATCAGTTTACAAAAGTCTTAGTGATTCACAAGGAAAAAGCATTCTTATCAATAACCTAACTTTCAGAAACCCGTAGACTCAATTTCCTGGAACCCTAACATCACTCTCTCCTCCTTAGTGATGTGGGAAACAAAGGTAGAGGGAATGTAAATAAAATACAATTTCCTTATAACCTGCAGCCATTACAAATACTTAAGCGGGCAGAGTATGTCATTCCACCAGGAAACTCCCAGCTGTCTTAAAGTCAATGCCTTACTAGAAGGAAAAACCATCTTGACAGTAGCCAAGCCTCCAGCATCCTGTGAGTCTTCTTTAGCATATGAAAGTCCTTTCGGACACCTCCCTTTGTCCTTCCCTCCCCCCACTCCCAAGTATATAAGCAGCCATTCCTCCCAACCCCGATGCAGCAGCTCTTTCTACCCACAGGTCCTGTCCCTGTGCTTTAATAAAATCACCTTCTTGCACCGAACACATCTCAAGAATTCTTTCTTGGCCATCACTTCCAGAGTTTACCAACATTCCAAAACCACATCAGTATACACATACCCGATGGAATATTACTCAGCCATCAAAAAGAATGAAATCTTGCCATCCGCAATGACATGGATGGAGCTGAAGTGTATTATGCTAAATGAAATAAGTCAGTCAGAGAAAGACAAACACCATATGATTTTACTCACATGTGGAATTTAAGAAACAGAACAGATGAATAGATGGGAGGGGGAAAGGGGGGCACAAA
>NW_023179157.1:0-1192 GCF_002007445.2 Ailuropoda melanoleuca
GGATCTCACATTTATTAAGCAACTACTGTGTATCTCATCCTGTTTTGACACTTTACATACCTCATTTAGTCATCTGACTTTAAGAACACAGTTCTATCGGGGCGCCTGGGTGGCACAGCGGTTAAGCGTCTGCCTTCGGCTCAGGGCGTGATCCCAGCGTTATGGGATCGAGCCCCACATCAGGCTNATATTATCTGTTTCTAAGCAATGAGAGAAATGAGAAAGGATCTCACATTTATTAAGCAACTACTGTGTATCTCATCCTGTTTTGACACTTTACATACCTCATTTAGTCCTCTGACTTTAAGAACACAGTTCTATCATTAGCTCCACTTCACAGATAAGAAAACTGAGACTTAGAGTTGAGTAACTTGCCCAAAGTCACACAGCAAGTAAATGGCAAAAGCAGGAAATGAACTCAAATCTTCCAGATTCTTCCCATTATACCACGCTGCCTAGTGGTGGGCTGAGAACCATTGCCACTCCATCCCACACACCATGCACTGAGACTCCATACTTCCTGCTGTCACTAAGGTGCCACAGCTTGGCTTCCTCTGTCCCTCTGCCTGGCCTGGCTGGCTCTGGTCTTGGATCTAGTCCTAGCTACAAGAAGGCTAAGTGAGCCCGTGACCTGAGAGTGGACTTCGTATCCTATATTTGAGTTTTAATCCATGCCACAGCTATTCCTCAAGATGGAATGAGCCAGGACTCCACAAGGCACTACTGCTATTTCCATGCATAATGAGAAAGAAACCTAAATCCTGGACCTTCATGGTCAGTCATCTATTTAATGGGGTCTAATGCATTTCTTTGCCCTCAGGGCCCAGGAGAGAACCCTGCCCGGGGTAGGTGATGGGCAAAGTTTTATTAAAGAGAACTACACTGAATATTTCCAGGAAGCCTATCTTCAACTACATAGGGCAAGAAGAAGATGCAGTGAAAAAAGCAGGGCACTTAGAACCAGGCCGACCTTGGTTCAAACCCCAGTTCCACCACTTACCAGTTTGGATAAATCATAAAATATTTGAAATTCAGTTTGCTCACCCGAAAGCTGGGGTAGTAACTCCTTCCTCCCAGAATTGTGAGAATCAACTGAAATAATAGGTAGAAAAGTATTCTAAAAGGGGATGTACCAACATTAAGATTATTACTCTCTCCAGAGTAGGGAGAAGCTGTGAGGAGAAGGCTGCAG
>NW_023179158.1:0-1535 GCF_002007445.2 Ailuropoda melanoleuca
GTTTTCAATTAATTTTCAATTTGCCAATGACAAAGGATGTTGAGTATCTTTTCATATGCTTTTTTAACCATCTCTATATAACCCTTGCTAAGTTATACATTCAGATATTTTGTTCATTTTATAATTGGGTTGTTTCTCATTGATGAGTTTTAAGGGTTCTTTGTATATTTTGGATAGTAGTCCTTTATCAGAGATGCATTTTTTAAAGATTTTATTTATTTATTTATTTATTTATTTATTTATTTATTTATTTGAGAGAGAGAGCACAAATGGGGGGCAGAGACAGAGGAAGAAAGAGAAGCAGATTCTCTGCTGAGCTGGGAGCCCAACGCAGGGCTCAATCTCCAGGACCCCAACGCAGGGCTCAATCTCCAGGACCCTGGGATTGCAACCTGAGCCAAAGGCAGATGCTTAACTGACTGAGCCACCCAGGCACCCCCAGAGATGCATTTTGAAAATATTTTCTCCTGGGGTGCCTGGCTAGCTCAGTTGGTGGATCATGTGACACGTGATCTTGGGGTTGAGTTCAAGTCCCACGTTGGGTGTAGAGATTACTTTAAAAAATAAAATCTTAAAAGAAAAGAAAGAAAATATTTTCTCCTAATTTGTGGATTGTCTTTTCATTTTCTCAACAGTATGTTTCACAGAAAAACAGTTTTTGGGTTTATGTGGTCTTTTTTAATTGAATAGTTTACATATAATATTATATGCATTTCAGGTACACAATAGACAATTTTACACATTATTCAATGCTCACCATGATAAATGTAGTCAGCATCTGTAACCATACATATTACACAACATTATTACAATATTATTGACTATATCCCTGTGTATGCTGTACTTTTCATCTTCCATGATTTTTTTATTTTATAAGTGGAAGTTTGTACCTTAATCCCCGCCAACTATTTCACTCATCCCCTCCCCCCCAATTCCTTTCCTCTGGAAACCACCAGTTTGCTCTCCATATGTATGCATCTATTTCTGTTTCTTAGTTTGTTTGTTCATTTTGGGGGGATGTTAGATTTCACATATAAAGAAATCATCAACAAAATGAAAAGGCTTACTGAACAGGACAAAATATTTGCAAATAATATATCTCGATGGGGTTAATGCCCAAAATATATAAAGAATTCATACAACTCAACACCAAAATAATATTAATAAAATAATAATCTAGTTGAAAATGAGCAGGGGAACTGAATAGACATTATTCCAGAGAAGATGTACAGATGGCCAATAGTTGCATGGAAAGATGCTGAACACCACTCATCATCATGGAAATGAAAATCAAAACCACAATGAGATAACACCTCACACCAGTAAGAATGGCTAGTATCAAAAACATAAGAAGTAATAAATGTTGGCAAGGATGTGGAAAAAAGGGAACCCTCATGCACTGTTGGTAAGAATGTAAATTGGTGCAGCAACTGTGGGAGACAATATGGAGGTTCCTCCAAAACCTAAAACTAGAAGCACCCTATGATCCAGTATCTCCACCTCTGGGTGTATACCCAAGGGAAACAAAAACACTA
>NW_023179159.1:0-213 GCF_002007445.2 Ailuropoda melanoleuca
TGTATACTGAAAAGGCAACCTATGGAATGAGAGGAAGTATTTATAAGCCGTGTATCTGATAAGGGGTTAATATCCAGGGAATGACTATAACACAACAACAATAAAATAAGCAGATTTAAAAATATGGGGCGCCTGGGTGGCACAGCGGTTAAGCGTCTGCCTTCGGCTCAGGGCGTGATCCCGGCGTTATGGGATCGAGCCCCACATCAGGCT
>NW_023179159.1:232-7077 GCF_002007445.2 Ailuropoda melanoleuca
GCGTTATGGGATCGAGCCCCACATCAGGCTCCTCTGCTATGAGCCTGCTTCTTCCTCTCCCACTCCCCCTGCTTGTGTTCCCTCTCTCGTTGGCTGTCTCTATCTCTGTCAAATAAATAAATAAAATCTTAAAAAAAAAATAAGCAAAGGGCTTGAATAGATATTTCCCCAAACAGGTTATACAAATGGCCAACAAGCATATGAAAAGATGCTCGCTATCGCTAATCATTAGGGATATGATTAGGAAAAAATCAACTCAAATTGGATTAAAGACTTGAAAGTAAGACCTGAAACCATAAAGCTACTAGAAGAAAACATAGGGGGTAGTCTCCTTGACATCAGACTTGGCAATGAATTTTTGGATTTAATACCAAAGCCAAGGCAATAAAAACAAAGACAAACAAGCGGGACTGTATCAAACCATAAAACTTCTTTTTTTTTTTTTTTAAAGATTTTATTTATTTATTTGACAGAGATAGAGACAGCCAGCGAGAGAGGGAACACAAGCAGGGGGAGTGGGAGAGGAAGAAGCAGGCTCATAGCGGAGGAGCCTGATGTGGGGCTCGATCCCGGTTAAGAAGCTTAACCGCTGTGCCACCCAGGCGCCCCCCGTAGTCCTTTTTATTTTCATAAAGTCCGCAGTAATCTCCTTCACTTCTGATCATAGTAATTGAAATCTCTCCTCCTTTTTGCTTGGCCAATCTAGCCAAAGGTCTTTTGAAAGAATCAACTTTGCTTTCTTTGAAGTTTCTCTTGTTTTTTATTCTCTATTTCCTAAATTTCTGCTGTTGTCTGTATTATGTGGTTCCTTCTGCTTGCTTTTGGTTTGGTGTGCTCTTGTATTTTTGGCATCTTTTTGACAGAAAGCTGGGTCATTGATTTGAAATCTTGGCTCTTTTTAAAGGTAGGCATATATAATGAAAAACTTCTTTCTGGTCATTGCTTTTGCTACTTCCCATGAGTTTTGGTATGCGGTTTCTTCATTTTTGTATTCTCCAAGTAACTCTAAAGTGCCCTTTTGATTTCTTTCCTGCCAACTGGCTGTATAGGAACGTATTGTGTAATTTCCACAGATTTGTGGGTTTTCCATGTTGTTTGTGTTCTTGTTTTTTAATTTTATTCCATTGTAATTGAAGGTCATACTATGTCTTATTTCCATCCTTTTTTTTTCCAATGATTTTTTACTGAATTATGTTAGTCACCATACAGTATTATTTCCATCCTGACACAATTTCTTAAACAGCATGATTAATTAAAGTAGCACGTTATGGTCTGGTGTTTCCAAAGAGGCTCTCGTCCAAAAATAAAAGGCTAAGAGATCCAGGAATGTAATCCTGTTCCTTTGGTCACTTCAAAGATGTGCCAGGAGACACTGATCTGACTGCTCTAGTGGTGGCCCGTATGTGTGACTTGCTCTGGCTCAGCCATTGGCTTGAAAGTTCGAGTAAAGGTCATGGAGGGAATAACTCCTGATATGAATGAATCCTGGTGTCTTTTAGTCCTCAGGTTGGTAGACCAAATTATAATTGCTCCCAGGAAATTTTGCATTTCACTGTTATTTCATTGTTTTTTTTAATTTTTCCTTACAGTACTGTTTCCATTCCTTACTCCAGTTTTTGAAATATTAAATATCTGGCTATTTCCAAAAAAAGTTACTGATTTTTTCACAAAATCTGCAAAAAGGATGAAGGAAAGTCGCCTCAAAGATAAACAAAAGGTAAATCCGGCGGTGGTTACATGTGCGTGTTCACTTCTGATCTTTCATTGAGCTGTATACAACTGACGTGCACACTTCTAAGTATGATTTTATGGTAGGTAGGGAACTCTAGGGTTTAGAGCAGGAGACTTCTAACATTTCAGAGAGAATGAAGAAGGTGGAGGTCAGGGAAGGAGATAAGAAGATGAGTCAGAGACACAATGTTTAAAATTTAAGAATAAGCATGCCAATGAGTACGTCAGTGCATAAACTTTGGTGAGAGAAAAACTGCCACTTCCCTTCCGTAAGTTGTCAAAACATAAAAATTACTGTGTAAAATCATTTTCGTGGTAGTATGATTTTGGCAGATATTACACTGGCAAAGGATCCCTTCAATTCTAAGCCTCTTTTCTTATACATTTGCTCGTGGAATTTCCCCTCAGGCACCTGGTCATGTTACATTTGAGCCTGTCATAGTCTAGAGTGTGCAGGTGTCTTCTTTGGGTACTGAGGCTGCAAGCTGGCTGAGCAGGCTTTGCCTTCCTGAGGCCTGGTGGGCAGCGCTAGGATGTGTGTAGGACAGGGAGACAGGGCTGGGTACTCCAGGATGTCTCTGAAGATTGTGCAGAGTTCTGGGAAGGTGGGGCATTCGAAGATGCTGACACAGAAGCTGCCCGCGGACTCTGCAGAGGTCAGGAGATTGGTCTATGTGGCCACTCATTAAGAATTAAGGTTGGAAAAACAAAAGGACTGAAGTCAGGGACTTTCTCCTGAGCAGTAGGTATGACAGGAGAGGGACCAGGCACCTCTTGGGCCAGGAAGTTGTGTTCAAAAGCCAGAGAAGCTGAGGATCAGAGAGAGCAAGAACCAAAAAGCAGTGGGACGTAATGGCTGGATTCCTGCATGAGAAATATCGTGCTCTTCAAGATTTGTAGCTGGACATTTTTGTTCACTTTTGCCTCTGGCAACACTAGTTAAACTTCTGGATGTGAAGGGGCCATATTCTCAGGAAGAGAAGTTAGGTACTGCACCCCTGATTTACTTCTGACTTCACAAGTGACTTTTTGTCATTGAAATATCTCTTTCTGTTTCCAGCACCGAGTGGATTTTCTTCAGCTGATGATTAAATCCCAGAATTCCAAAGAAATGGACACCCATAAAGGTAAGCAAGGAGAGCTTCAGATGGCCTTAATGGGGTGGCTCAGAGATAGGGGTGGTTCTGAGATATGGAGGGAGATTTTTAGCAGATGGAATATCAGACAATCGAAGAAAGACACACGTTCAGATACAAATGGTAGCCAGAGCATTTTCCAGAAGAACAAAGCCACAGTTTGTTCAAAGCTTAAAGGGCAATGATAGACAAAGCAGTCAGTGGTCTGCCATGTGGGAGCTTGTTTGCAATGTCAATCCTCCATCCTAATCCAGACCCACTGAATCAGAACCTCAGTCTGGAAATTCACATCAAAGCTTCATGACATCAGGAGGCACCAGGCCCCAGTGTAGGTGACCTTCACTTGGAACACTTGGTTAAACTTGTGTTCACTGGCTTAATGTACTGCAAGGTTTTTTCCCTTTGTAATTAAGAAGTAACTGGTACTGAATGCCTTTGTGATGTGTACATCTTACATATTTCTCTTTAACCTGTCACCTACTATTTTAATCATCCATGGATAATATTTGACTAAAACCATTATTAGTATGATGGTTGCAAAATGATGACTTTCTACTTCCACCATTCCTCCTACATTTGGAGTGATAGTCCATCATTAGGGTGAGCTTTCCATTAATCATCATTATTGAATTTGCTTATTTATTTTATTTTATTTTATTTTTTACTATGTCCAGTTAGCCAGCATAAAGTACATCATTAGTTTTTGATGCAGTGTTCAACGATTCATTAGTTGCATATAACACCCAGTATTGTGTATATGTGTATCTATATATATCAGTATGATCTCATATATTAGTAACTTAGTCTTTTACATCATTTTTTATTTAGATTGTTAATTTTCTCAGATATGTCCTTTGGAAGCCCTTTTAATTGGGTTCCTGTGTCCTTTTTTTTTTTTTTTCTTCTTTCTTTTTCTTTTTTATGTTTTCAGTAAAAAAAAAAAAAAAAAAAAAAAAAAAATTTTTCTTCTTTCTTTTTCTTTTTTTGTGTTTTCAGTAGACTTTATTTATTTATTTTAAAAGATTTTATTTATATATTTGTCAGAGAGAGTGAGAGAGAACACACATGAGGGAGTGGCAGGCAGAGAGAGAAGCAGGCTCCCCGCTGAGCAAGGAGATGGATACAGGACTTGATCCCAGGACCCTGGGATCATAACCTGAGCCGAAGGCTGACAATTAACTGAGCCACACAGGCATCTCAATAGACATTATTTTTTATAGCGGTTTAAGGTTCACTGCAAAATTGAGTGAAAGACACAGTGATTTATCCTATATTCCTCCTGCCCCTCTTACATACAGCATCTCCCACTATCAAAATTCCCCACGATGTGGTAATTTTGTTATACTCAAT
Organism: Ailuropoda melanoleuca; assembly: GCF_002007445.2. Taxonomy (NCBI): domain Eukaryota; kingdom Metazoa; phylum Chordata; class Mammalia; order Carnivora; family Ursidae; genus Ailuropoda; species Ailuropoda melanoleuca. The sequence continues at coordinate 4,450 of NW_023179159.1, forward strand.
GTCCCTCCAATGACACATTATCACCACCCAAAATCCATAGTTTACTTTACAGTTCACCGTTGGTGTTGTATATGCTCTGGGTTTAGACATATGTATAGTGATGTATATCTACCATTATAACACATAGAGTATTCTCTATCCTTTTTCCGTATTATTTTCTGAGAATTTCCTTATATTCTGGTGTAAGACAGTCCAGTTTCTCTTCTGTTTCCCTTGATGAGCCCTGGAATCAGCCATTTTCTTCAAGAAGCTCTGTTTCTTTTTAGTGAAAATCGTATTTAAAACCCAAAATCTGGGATCTAGGAGTGCTTGTTGCTATGAGGGTTTCTTTGCTTCTGTTTCCTCTCAGTGGGTCAAGCCAAGAATGTGAACTATATTTACACAGGACTAATCAACATAAATATTTTTATATCCATAACCAGTGATTTAATTATGGTCTCTGCATCTGAAAGAAAAAAGAGGCTTGATTTATAGTTGTTTCTATGACAAAAATATTCCCATCGTGCTTAATTTCAAGCTATGTATGGTTTGACAACCATCTCACAAAATTCTTTAATATATAACAGTTTATTCTAGAGACAAATGATGGGCTTACTGTACTACACCACTAATATCTATATATCTTTATCTATTACTATGTCTATTTCTCTTCTTTTAAAAAAATTTTAAAAAGATTTTATTCATTTGTTTGACACAGAGAGAGAGAGAGAGAGACAGTGAGAGAGGGAACAAGCAGGGGGAGCGGGAGAGGGAGAAGCAGGCTCCCCGCTGAGCAAGGAGCTCAATGTGGGGCTCGATCCCAGAGCCCTGGGATCATGATATGAGCCAGAGGCAGACTGAGCCACCCAGGTGCCCCTGTATCCTTCTATTCATTCATTCATTCTTTCTTTCTTTCTTTCTTTCTTTCTTTCTTTCTTTCTTTCTTTCTTCTTTCTTTCTTTCTTTTTCTTTTTCTCTCTTTCTTTTTCTTTCTCTCTTTCTCTCTCTCTCATTCTACTGCTTTCTATGATGAAGGAAATATTCTATGTATGCTTGGTTCTGTACAGATTCACTACACACATGTGGTTATTGAGCACTTGACATGTGGCCAGTGTCACCGAAAATCGGAATCTTATATTGAATTTAGTATAACTAAGTACGACTTAAATATAAATAGCCACATCTGGCAAGTAGCTACTTTATTGGACAGCACAGGTCTAAACTTTGATTATCATGGGGTTCACAGTAATCAAGGGCAAGAATTCGATAGTTAAATTTATCCGTAGCAGCATCGAAGTGTGGCGGGAAATCCGAGCTCTATAGACCTTTTTTTTACACTTTTTTATTGTTTTTAGTTGTGAATTACATGTTTGTGTCAGGCGCCGTGTTCATTTCAGCGCTCTAAGTATCTAAATGTCCTGATACAGTTCTGATCAAAGAGATTAGAGCATGACCATGCAGAGTTTCTGCCAGGAGAAAATCAAAGGAGAGGCCAACTTATATTCAGAGTGGGGCCATTCACTAAGGAAGGTGACATTGAGGCCATGATTGAATAGGCATTGCTAATTCCATTCACTGGATTCAGTTTGTCTCTATTTCTTCCTGGCCAGTACCCTGCTATTGACACATTCTTTCTTCTGCTCCTTTAATGGCATGAATTATCCTAGTTCAATCACCACTCTTCTTTCTTTGTCTGTGTTGTAGTTTCTGTACATATCAGAGGTCATCCACTTGAGAAGTTGTGGGCCAGGTCTTCTATTAGCTGAGATCTTGGAAAGGTATAATCTGTGCTTCTCAAGCTAGGTTGTGCACACAAATCACCACATCTCATGGAAGGTCAGATTTTGATTCGATAGTTCTAGGGTGAAGTTTGAGATTCTGCATTTCTAATGAGCTTCCAGATGCTGCAGATCCCGCACTTTGAGCAGCAAGAGTTTATCTGTAACCCAATTGTGTTCTCTCTCTCTTTTTTTAAAAGATTTTATTTTTATTTATGTGACAGAGAGCCAGCGAGAGAGGGAACACAGCAGGGGGAGTGGGAGAGGAAGAAGCAGGCTTCCAGAGGAAGAGCCGGATGTGCCAGAATGCCGGGATCACGCCCTGAGCCGAAGGCAGATGCTTAAGGACTGTGGCTACCCAGGCGCCCCCCAATTGTGTTCTCTTAAGTTCCCGCAACTGTGTTTAGATGAACGATCATTCATTTTTCCTGACGATCAAGCCTTAGCATTGCAAACTCTCTAAAGAAATTTAAGTTCCATTTTAGCTGGAAGGATTTAAACTTTCCTGGGGGGAGAAAGCTATCCCATGTGACTTAGGACTGAAGTCCATTTAGGATTCTCCAAAGGACGTACTAATAACTCTGTGTACTTTAGACAGAAATGCCATCTCCTCAAATTACCTATGTGTGTTGGTGGGGGCGTGGCATGAGCAGGAGCAGATGGCCAAGAGTAGTTTAGACCATGGGAATAACCAGATCAAGACAACTTCTGGCTTTTCTGCGTCTGTAAGGTAGACAGAGTGCAAACCACTGTGATTTTGATTCTGAATTGCTTTTACATTTCCCAGCTAGGGAATTGGAAGTTTCAAATAGATTTCTATCATCTAAACTGTGATGTTTTATATTCACCTGCTCTAGCTAAAATGTCATTC